>NC_090812.1:141008165-141257291 GCF_000390325.3 Nicotiana tomentosiformis
TCGTGAGTCAAGACAGCCTGTTTGACCACTAGCTAACAAAATACTGCAACTTTAAAAGGAACCTTCAAACTCCAGATATGCTTCCATAACCAAGGCCCTTGCTGCTGGACTGATCTGTTAAGGCCCTCATATGCAGATTTAACAGTGAAAACTCCTCTGCAATTGCTATCCCATGTCAGTTCGCGCATCTTCATTGGAAGCCTGTTATTGTGAACTTCATGTAAACTTAGTCTGTTTTGCAAAATTTAGTAGAGTTTTGTTTATAAGAGCTCTTGGTTTGATCTGGCACATGAAACTAGTTTGCTAATGTATCAAGTTTAACTTGGAGTACTCAGGGTGAATTTGGTAATTAACAATCTTCGAGAAGGAATAGATAATGCGCAATTAATGTACTGAATACTTGCTTATTCTTGATGTGTACTTGTTGGAAGCAAATCCAGCCGACTTCACAGATTGTCCTCCCTATCTCCATATTCTTTATTTCAGTACAACGGGACAGCAAATTAGTTGATTAGATATCTTAGCAGCTACTCATCATATTGATCATTCTAATGTTTCCAAAAAAACCAAGGTTACCTCTCACGGGACATGTTAATCGTTATTCTTTTAATCTCTTTCATTGTACAGTTGATGATTTCAAATTGTTTTGCTGTAGATGCTGATGATCCCCTGAAGACTACCGAGCAGACACGAGCTCTTGGCTTAATAGTATGTGTTCATTAATTATCATACATATATAGCAGTTTTTTGCTTTCCACTAATGCACATAATTTGCAGTAAGCTTTTCTAAATGCTCTGCTTATATGCAACTACTGCAACCGTCATTAAGCACACTTATGAATTTCTTGTATTCTTTTTTCCATTTGCTTTTTATTTTTTTAACGGGCTGGGGAGGGCAGAAGTTATACTTGAGAAGTCATAGCATTGTTTTCCTAAATTGTTTTATCAAGTGTTCAAACTGCATCAAAACAGTCCTACTGTTATCTATTCATCATGTTGACATAAAAACAATCCCAGCTTGTTCTTCTACAAGCTTTGACTGATGACACTGTTAAGATTTAAAGTAATAAAAATTGCTCCAAACTTGTAGGCATAAATAAGCACATCTGATAGTTTCAAGCATATTCTAGAGGTGTTTTTATGTCTGAATATTAGTATTCATTTGAATTTTGAAGTAGTTTCAATCATATGTCTGTCAAAGAATATGTGCCTTTCAGAGAAGTGCCACAACTTTGGTTGAAGAATTTATTACAACTATGGTGGCTAAAGTGGAAGTTAACATAATATGACCACTTTCCTCTGCTTCTAAAAGCCTTCCTTTCTTGTGCAGGTCTGCAGGGGTACAGCAGTAATGCTAGTGGCTCCAACTGATGGTACAGATGAGATATCCAATCCATTTGTCCAGCCAGATGGGGCATAGACGGATTATCGTTGTTATTTCAATTTAGCTAACTCTAATGCTGTAAACAGTCTGCATCTTTGCCTTGTGTTAGCCCCACCTAGTGGTTAAAGACATATATATACTTTCAGTGAAGATGGAACAAATGCTTGGATTAGTCTGTTTCTTTGCTTGAAATGTTGCACCATTCAGAGCGTTAGTGTTCTATTTCTATTCGAGGCGACTTAGAATGATGCTTCTAGTTGAATTGGAGATAAGTTCACACTATATGGAAGATCATCTGTAATTTATCCATTTCCTTTGATGTGAAGTGATTTTAGTTTCCTATTCGCTAATGTCAATGTCATCGACTTCTGTTTTTTTTGATTTTTTTTTTTTTCTAAACATACATTTGGACTATTTCCCAATTTGGGCATGTCATCCTGTTGGTTTATGTTAATTTTTTCTTCGCATTTTACTTGGCTAATCATAAAAGCACATCTCCTCCCGCGCCCCCTTTACAGGGAAAAAGGAGAGAACAAAGTTAACGACGAAAGAATGAGCAATCTGTTTTCCTGTGAATGACGGCGTTAGCACTACATTCTTTAGAACTAAACGGTCGTGTATTCCTATTTTTTCCTGTAATAATGCCATTTGGGTTGTTTCCCTTACAGAAATAAAATTTGACAATTCCTCGTGTTCAATGGAAATGATTATCTTTTTGTTCACATATTGTTATAATAATTTTTAGAAATATTCGTCTGCAGTCTTTATTTGGAATGGGCTGGCTTGGCTACTGTTTTTGCCTTCAACCTGAAATCGGGTTTTCGTCATTATTATATTTATAAAAACTAACAACTCACCTCGTTTCTGAATGAGGATTAGTGTTTGTTTATTTTTTGTGTAAGTTGTTAATGATCTTTCTTTGAAATCAAACTCGCCTGATATTTGTTACTAGAGAATGACGCTAAAAATATAAAAAAGAAAAAGAAAAAAGAGGAAAATAAGTAAGATGGTAATATAGTACGTTTAGTTATCTATCTAGTATGAGAGACTGATAAGTGGAGATTTTGACTACTTATTAGCGCATTTTAACTTTTGTTTTAGTCTAAAAGCATTGAATTGTGTTCCCAGAACTAATAAAATTGTGCAAAATTGCAGGAATGCTGGAAATTGGGCTCCCGAGATGAAATCCGACTAAAAAAGGAGAAGTCTAAGCACAAGGCAATAAAATGGTACAGAAGCACAAAATGTGCGGTCCGCAAAAGAAATTGCGGACCGCAGAATTCCATATGCGGCTGCAACTAAAGAAGGCAAAATCTGGAGACAATTGTGCAAATTGCGGACCGCACATGAATTGTGAAGCCGCAAAAGCTGGGCTAGGAGCCAAGATTATAGAGTATGCAAATTACCAAGTCCAGAACATCAGTGCATTGCGAACCGCATAATATTTGTGTGGCTGCAACCTTAACATTGCGGACCGCAAAAGAATGTTTTGCGCCCGCAATTCTAAATTTGCGGACCGCAAAAAAGTTGCTTCGCGGCCGCAGTTCAGAATTGTGGGGCCGCAGAACTCCAGCTCCTATCAGACTGCACATGGAATTGTGCAGCCACAGAACCTCCCGAGGGGTATTTTTGTCCGAGATTTTCAGCCTTGTATAAGTAGACGAGTTTCACAAAATTAGGTCAAGTTTGAACATCAGCAATTACTGTAGCCGTTTTTCTTTGCCATTTTTAAGTTTACTTTACTTTGGTATATTTTACAATAGATTTAATCATTTTAAGCTTTCATTATGAGTTTAATTAATCTTTCTTCTTCATTTTCTTCAACCCCAAGTATCAGTAGCTAGATTTTTACTAGGGTTGTCACCCAACCCTAGTGCGTAAACCTTATGGATATTTAATTTAACATTTGTTTATGATTGGGTGTTTATTATTTAGCTTAGTCCATGCTTTAGTTTGAGGAATTAATGGTTGCAAACATTAGTTCATGACTATTTGACTTAGTCTCTTCTTGAGAAAGAGAGACCTAGTCTAGGATAACTTGGCTAACAAGGAATTGGATCAGTTGAGAGATTGATTTACCCAATTAAAGGGTTCAACCTAGAGATAGTAATAACCCGACTTGAGTTTTATCAACTGTTTTGTGTGATACCCATTTGGTCTTGAGAAAGCCAAATTGGGCAAAATCACTCTTTGACCAAGAGATATTGAGTGAGTAATTTAGAGTTGATAGTTATAATACACACTCGTCAACAGAACAAGTATTAAAGTCTTTATCCCATTAGGCAAATACCTAGGTAATGGTCACAGCCCTAAGCTTTTTATCAATTTGGATAAACCTCAAAAAATAATTATTTCTAGTCTTCTTTCTTTATTTTGCAATCAATAGAGTAAAATTAGAAATAGAAAATCAATCTTTTTGTGAAAGTACAATCTCGATAATTCAATCACACACATTAAAATATATACCCCTAGCTCCCATCTTAGCTCCCTGTGGATTCGACCCCGACTCTTAAATGAGTTTCTATAATTGCAAACGACTATTTCATACCTCTTCTGAGGTGTGCATTTGGACGCGATCAATTTTTGGCGTCGTTGCCGGGGAGTTAAAAACGATGTTAGCTATATATTTGGGTGTATTTTTGGAGTATCTTCTTTTCTTTCCGTATTACTAACTTGTTTGAAAAATCGTAGGTACAACCATGGCAAACAATGAGCTCGAAAATATTGCTTTGGGGGATGTGAATGTTGAGGATGACCAAGTGGATGAGATTCCTCTTGAACCTCAAGCCAATAGGAGAGGCTGAGTGCCTCATGACAATGTGCATGTTCCACCTTCACCTCTATCACGAACGGCTCCACACCGGGTGTTACTCAATAAAGGATATGAAATTGCAATAGTCCTTCCCCGTAGTAGGGCGGGCAACTTTCAAATCACCAACGTGATGCTCACTTTTCTAGAGCAACGAGGTTTCTTCACCGGTGCTCCAAGTCAAAATGCATACAAATATTTGAAGGGGTTTGTGGACACTTGTTGGGAGAGCAAACAAACAAATGTCTCCGAGGAAGCATTGAGGCTAAGGCTTTTTCCCTTATCTCTACGGGAGAAGCTTTAGATTGGTTGGAACGTTTGTAGAACCATTCCATTCACACTTGGGATGAGTTGGTGGAAAAGTTTATTTCTAAGTTCTTCTCTACGGGGCACATTGCTACACTTTGGGATGAGATTTTGGCATTTAAGCAAGAGCCAAATGAACCACTATACGATATATGGGAAAGCTATCGAACAATGGTCAAGGAATGTCCCAACAACGATATTACGGAGAACATAATTCAACAAACTTTCTATTATGGGATCAACACAACCAACTAATGTGTAATGAATCAACTTACCGGTGGGAACTTCATGACTACGCCTTATGCAGAGGTGTGTGAGATTTTAGATGAAATGGCGGAAACATCATCGGCATGGAAATCCCAGGCTAATGTTCCACAAGGTGATCCCAATGTGATCCACCTTCACAAAGAGTTGCATGACTATAGGCAAGCCATTGCTGAAGTTACTTCCACCATAAATCAACTAGAAAAGGCTCAACTTCAACAAGTGCAACATCCTAAGCAAGTCAATGTCATGGAGGGAGTGAACATGATGATGCACAAATGAAGAACAAAGGGTCCACAAGTGCAACATCGAGTGGATAATTTTGTGCAAGAGAATAGTAGTTTTGATCAAGATGACTCTTACAATGACCAAGAAGAGGTGGTGCAATATGTGAACAACTTTCTAGGGCAACGAAATAATTTCCAAGGCCCAAACCAACAACAATAGCGACCTCAAAATAATCAAGGCAATTGGAATTCTAACAACCAAGGAATTTGGAATGGTGGAAACAATCAAGGAAATTGTCATAACAACAATCAATTAAATTGGGGGAGTAACAATCAAGGCGTATGGAACAATAATCAATGCAATCGGGGGTCGGGTTTTCAAAGTTCCCCGATGTATCAACAACCGAACAACCCGCCTCCTTATCCTTCTCATGGTTCTAGTTCTTCAACCAATGAGATGGGCATATTGATAACATGTTCAAGCAAATGATGGAAAATAATGTCGATTCGGATGCCCAACTTTCCTCACACAACATATCGATACGCAACTTAGAAGTGCAAATGGGGCAAATCTCTCAAGCTCTTAATTCTCATCCTAAGGGGGCACTACCAAGTGACACGGTGGTGAATCTAAAGGGTGGGAATAATACGGGGCATGCCATGGCCATTACTACAAGAAGTGGAAGAGGTGGGAATGCACCCACCTCAAGTCAAATGCAACTTGTGGATGATGAGTAAGTGGTACAAAGAAAATAGGTCTCGAACAATGTGATGCAATCAAATGATGAAGTTCGGATTGATATTGATGATAATGTGGAAGAGACTCAGGGGGATGTGAACCCGTCTAGGGATCACATTATTGGCATACTGGAACCGGTAGTGCAAAAGGCTCCACCTCCATATCCTCAAAAACTTGCCAAACAAAATGGCGAGAATCAATTCAAAATTTTCATTCAAATGATGAAGAGTCTCTCAATCAATGTGCCATTAGTTGAATCTTTGGAACAAATGCCCGGTTATGCCAAGTTTATGAAGGATCTCGTGACGAAGAAGCGGTCAATAAATTTTGAAACTATCAAAGTCACTCATCAAATGAGTGCAATTGTGCATTCAATGGCTCCTAAGTTAGAAGATCCCGGTGCTTTAACGATTCCTTGTACAATTGGAAGTGCCGAGTTTGCTAAATCTTTTTGTGATCTTGGGGGAAATATCAATTTGATGCCCTTTTCGGTTTTTAAGACCTTGGGAATTGGGCAACCAAGACCCACCTCTATGAGATTACAAATGGCCGATCGAACCATGAAGAAACCTTTAGGGGTGATTCAAGATGTCTTGGATCGTGTTGATAAATTCATTCTTCTGGCGGATTTTGTCATTGTTGGTTGTGAAATTGATTATGAGGTGCCGATTATTCTTAGAAGACCTTTCCTTGCTACGGAGAAGGCTCTTTATGATGTTGAAGCCATAGAACTCACTTTATGGGTGGGAGATGAAAAAGTGATATCCCATGTGTGCAAGGCCATGCGACAACCAAATAGCAACGAGGTGTGTTCTTTGGTGGACTTGGTGATCGATATTATTGTTGATGATAAAAATGCCATAATCAATATTGGTGATATGTTGGAGGTCGTCTTGCTCAAATTTGATGTTAACGAGGATGGCTTCATGGAATGTGTGAACTCTTTGAAAGGAATGGGGTCGTACAATTACGCACCCCGAAAACTATCTTTGGATCTTGAAAATAGGAAAACTTCTCCTGCAAAGCCTTCCATTGTAGAGCCTCCTACCTTGGAGTTGAAGCCATTGCCTCCACATCTTCGGTATGAATTTCTTGGCCCTTGTTCTACTTTACTGGTTATTCTTTCTTCTTGTTTGACTAACATGCATGTAGATTCTACATTGGCGGTGCTACAAAAGAGAAAGAAGGCTATTGGGTGGACATTGGCAGATATTCGGGGGATAAGTCCCACATTTTGCATGATAAGATCAACTTGGAGGAAGGTGACAAACCATTTATCGAACATCAAAGGAGACTAAATGAGGCTATGCAAGAAGTTGTCAAGAAGGAGATTATCAAGTGATTAGATGACGGGGTTGTCTATCCCATTTCCGATAGTTCGTGGACTTCTCCGGTTCAATGTGTCCCAAAGAAGGGGGCATGACGGTGGTCACCAATGACAAGAATGAGCTGATTTCTACAAGAACGGTGACCGGTTGGAGAGTGTGTATGGACTATCGCAAGTTCAACAAAGTCACAAGGAAGGATCATTTTTCACTCCCCTTCCTAGACCAATGCTTGATAGATTGGTCGGTCATGCTTTCTATTTCTTTCTTGATGGGTATTCGGGATACAACTAAATCCTTATTGCTCCAGAGGATCAAGAGAAAACAATATTTACATGTCCCTATGGTACATTTGCTTCAAATGGATGCCATTTGGTTTGTGCAATGCACTGGCGACTTTTCAAAGGTGTATGATGGTTATGTTCACGGACATGGTGGAGGACTACCTTGAAGTTTTCATGGATGACTTTTCGGTAGTTGGAGATTTTTTTTATGATTGTCTTGCAAATTTAGATAAAGTGCTCGCAAGATGTGAAGAAACGAATTTGGTGCTCAATTGGGAGAAGTGTCATTTCACGGTCGAGGAAGGAATTGTCCTTGGCCACAAAATCTCAAAGAATGGAATAAGTTGACAAGGCAAAGATTGAGGTGATTTCTAAACTTCCACCTCCAACTTCGGTAAAAGGTGTGCGGAGTTTCTTAGGCCACGTGGGGTCTTACTATCGTTTCATCAGAGATTTTTCTAAGGAGGTGAACCCATTGTGCAAGCTTCTTGAGAAATATTCTAAGTTTAACTTCAATAATGATTGCATGAGAACCTTTGAATTGTTAAAGTTCAACTTGACAACCACTCCCATCACCACCGATCCAAATTGGAGTGACCCCTTAAACTCATGTGTGATGCTAGTGACGTAGCGGTTGGGGCGGTTTTGGGAAAACACATCAACAAGATTTTTCATCCGGTATACTATGATAGTAAGACCATGAATGGTGCCCAAGTCAACTATACCGTTATGGAGAAAGAGCTACTTGCCATTGTGTTTGCAATTGAGAAGTTTCACCCGTACTTGATGGGTGCGAAGGTTATTGTCCACACGGATCATGCGGCAATTCGTTATCTTATGAGCAAGAAAGATTCCAAATCTTGGTTGATGCAATGGGTGCTTTTGTTGCAAGAGTTTGATATTTACATCCAAGATAGAAAAGGGACTGATAATCAAGTGGCAGACCACTAGTCTCGTTTGGAGAAGGAGGGTAGGCCGCATGATGGCCTTGAAATCAATAACTCCTTCCCCTATGAGAAACTCATGGCTCTTTCAATGAAGGAGGTTCCATGGTTCGCAAATCTAGCAAATTTTCTTGTGTGTGGAATCATCTTGGAGGAGTTCTATTCAAACCACATGAAGAATCTCAAATGGGATTGTCAAGATTATTATTGGGATGAACCATACCTTTCCGGATTTGCATGGATGGGGTGATTAGAAGATGTGTACTGGAATAAGAACAAGGTGAAATTCTTGGGGCTTGTCATGCTTCGCCATATGGTGGTCACCATGGTGGAGCGAGAACGGCGGCCAAAGTGCTAAGTTGCGGTTTCTATTGGCTCACTCTTTATAAGGATGCAAATGATGTAGTGAAAATATATGATTAATGTCAATGGGCCGGTGGAATCTCGAAGAAAAATGAAATGCCTCTCACTACTATTTTGGAGATTGATATCTTTGATGTGTGGGGTATTGGCTTCATAGGTCCTTTTGTGGGTTCTTGTGGAAACACCTACATCTTGGTCGCAGTTGATTATGTGTCTAAATGGGTTGAGGTCGTTGCTCTACCCAACAATGAGGCGAGAAGTGTGTTGGCATTCTTGAAGAAGAATATTTTCACAAGGTTTGGTACTCCGCGGGCTATCATAAGCGATGAGGGGCCGCATTTTTGTAACAAGGCTTTCGACATTTTATTTAGCAAGTATGGTGTTACTCATAAAGTCACGACTCCTTATCATCCACAAGCTAGCGGTCAAGTAGAAGTCTCCAACCGGGAGATAAAGAGTATTTTGTCCAAAATAGTAAATGCTAACCGGACGGATTGGTCAAAGAAGCTTGATGATGCATTATGGACTTATCAAAGGGCTTACAAAAACTTATCAGAATGTCTCCATACCAGTTGGTGTTCGAAAAAGCTTGTCATCTTCCGGTGGAACTTGAGCACAAAGCCATGTGGGCTCTAAAGAAGTTGAATCTTGATTGGGATGTAGCCGCTAACTTGAGGGTTGTACATTTGAATAAATTGGATGAGTTCTGGTATCATGCTTATGCAAGTTCGTCCTTGTACAAAGAAAAGATATCCATGACAAATACATTTGGAACAAAGAATTCAAGGTATACGATCTCGTATTGTTGTTCAACTCGAGGTTGAGGATGTTTCTCGGAAAGCTAATGTCTAAATGGAGTGGTCCTTTTAAAATTGTGGGTGTTACGCCTTTCGGTGCATTAGACTTGAAGAACAAAAATAATGAGGTATTTTGAGTCAATGGTCACCGAGTGAAGCACTATTTGGGAAAAGTTAGAGATGACCATGTCGTGGCGGTGATTCATTTCAACTGATGGTATTTTGTGTCGTGTCACCACGTTAAATCAAGCGCTTCTTGGAAGGCAACCCATATTTTTTTTTTCTTTTCTTTTCTTCTTTTGTAGTTAGGTGTTATTTTTATGCTAACTTGATTTGAAGTATGCTACAAAGATGAGTGTGCCTTACAGGAATGGTGGACAGAAATCTGGCTAAGTGTGCAAAATTGTGCGGACCACACATTTACTATTATTACAGTAAAAGCGTTTTGCGGCCGCACAATTATCTTGCGGACCACAGAAATAAAAGGTGGAAATTTCCAACTCTCTAAAGTTGGTATGTCAGAAAAATGGTCGATTTGTGGCCGCAACAAGGAATCTGCGGCCGCAAACACAATTCTGCGGACTGTAGATGGACACCATAATTGAAGCATCATGTAACAGAGTGCGGTCCACAATTGAAATTCTGCGGCCGCACTCGCTCTTCTTTCACTTAGAGAATCGATATGTATAAATAGAGGGCTAGGGTTAGTGTTACCCTTTTCCTTCTTTGAGCAAATATCACAGTAATCTTTTGAAGTTCTTGCTGAGTCTACGTGTGCATTTATACAACATCTTTGATCAATCACTCATCACACTCATTCATTTGGTATGCTTCACAATCTTGTTAATCATTTTCTTTTAATTTTTAGAATTTTAGTTAAAGTTTAGGCCATTTGTTAGTAGAATTGTACAACCATGTAGGGGTAAATATGTAGTGGGTTATCTAATACTTGCTTATAGGGGACTGGGAAAACGTGTTTTCATGCTTTTATGTTGTTTCCATGTCAAGAATTGCTAAAAAATTGCAAAACCTAGTTAGTCATACTAGCATGTCCGTAATTGTTTGAATTTTGCGGCGCAAGAAATTTGTACGGTCCGCAGAAGTTGAGTCTAGGGAAACTTAAGTAACGATTGGGTCGGCTGCCGCAAGGAAAATTGTGCGGAGCGCAGAATTTCCATTGCGGACGCAAAATAGCTAATTCTCTGTCATCAGAGAATTGTGCGGATCGCAGAAAATATGTTGCGGTCGTACATCAGTCAATTATTTGTCATTAGAGAGTTGACATATTTTTAGTTCATGAGTTGCGGAAGCAATGAAAAATGTGCGGACCACACTTCACATCTGCGACCACAAGAGAGAATTTTGCAGTCTGCAAGGCCCAATCTGTGACCACAAGGAAAAATGTGTGGATCGCAGATCCCTATCCTGCAAGCATGTTTCAACTGTGTTCCTCACTGTGTCTTCTGGTATGTCCTTACATATCTCATTGTATGTCTGAACTTGAATTGCAACTAACGATCGCCTTTGCTTGGTACAAAAAAATGGTTCGATCTAGAGACAGAGGCGACACTTCGAAAGGAAGGGGTGAACTTTCTCTGGGACCAGGCAAGAGACCCTTACCTAGTTTCTAGCAACATGAAATCAGAAAAAAGATAGCAACCGGGAGATGGAAAGGTACATATCTCTCCGAGACGAGTTCATACGCCCCGTCTGGGGACGTATCAGAGGAAAACTCAGTCTCCGTTCAGGAACAACTAGCAGTACAGTCCAGGTCGTCAGAGAGATACCAACTGAGGGACGAGCCATCATCATACCACAGCACTTCCAAGGGTTCAGAAAGTGCTAGTCAGGCTTCTGAGCCATCTACTACACAGGTCCCTGAGGCACCAGATACATCAGTTCAGGATATCCCCGATGATGGTAGAGAGAGAGATGCTACAGTTATCGGCCTTGAAAGGACGAAAAAGAAAGAGGTTTGGGAGGACCGGTTTGTCAGTTTTGCCGCCTTCACCATCTTCCGTCAATGGTGGCCAGCGAGGTCGCTTACTCTTGAGCAGCAATTTCAGTTGAAGGATTTGGAGAAATATAACCTGACAGTGCTAAGACAGT
The DNA here is from genome assembly GCF_000390325.3 of Nicotiana tomentosiformis. NCBI lineage: Eukaryota > Viridiplantae > Streptophyta > Magnoliopsida > Solanales > Solanaceae > Nicotiana > Nicotiana tomentosiformis. The sequence goes on from NC_090812.1 coordinate 141,019,717, forward strand.
TCAAGGAACGCAAGGGGTGGATGCGGTTCACCCATAGTGTGGTGGATGCCAATGAACATCTTGTCGGGGAATTCTACACCAATGTGGCGCATATCAAGAAGGGTACAAAGGTAACCAACGTGCGTAACCTTAAAGTGAGATTTGATCAAGCTACTCTCAACACGTACTTGGGTTTCGAAGATGTTGAGCCGATGGAATATTTAGAGAAGTATGCAATAGGAGATGAGACCCGGCCTTGGTTAGCAGAGATTCTAGCAGCTCCTGGGCCACCACTGCCATAGATCACAACAGGGGTTCCTATTCACATGAGCACTTTGAGCTTTGAGGCAAAGGGGTGGGAAACCTTTGTCTATAACAAACTAGACCCGAGCCAGAATAAGACCTATATCCCGATCCCTCGGGTAGTTTTAGTTGCTTCGATCATGGAAGAGTACTCTATCAATGTGGGTGCCGTGATGTCGGCCAACATCTCAGTCATTACTTAACAGGATGACTTGTCCTACCCATATACCAACACTATTACAGAGTATCTCACGGATGCGAGGGTAGAGCCAAGGGATTATGATACAAATGTGCGGCTGAAGAAGCCTTTCTCATGGTACTCACTAATGTATGCGAACAACCCCAAGAGAAAAGGTCAGTCGTCTACCACCACAGGACAGTCTGATGAGCCAGCGGGGGTAGTTGCAGAGGCAGTTGATGTTCCATCTACTTCGGTCGAGCCTTCCTCTAGTGCCGCAGTTATGCCTCCACCATCATCCACATCCCCTTATGCATCTCTTGCCACAGTCTCCACTTCATCTTTGAAGCCGGTGCCCATGCCTATTGCTCCACTTTCTGCGTTGCGAGTCTCCTAGACATTGGCGAGCCTCAACAACTGGATACAGACAACCACTGTAAAGTTGTCTGACCTATCTAGTACTGTTGCAGCACAATCTTTACTCCAGGCACCTTTGATTCCCCCAACAGTTGAGGAGACATTTAAGAAGCTCCTATAGAACCAGAACACCATTATGGCTACCTTGGTACAACACGGGTCAGTGATCGAAGAGCTGGGCAAAGAAGTAAAGAAGATGAGAAAGTCCTGGGCCAGTAAGAAGTCAGTGGACAAGCTCCGAAGGCAGGTGACAAGGCTTGCTGCAACCGGAGATATCCCTTTTGACATGTTGATTGACCCACACCCTTCATGCCCAGATCCTGCAGCACCATCAGCACTAACAACACCAGCTGGCCAGTTTGAGGAGCCAGACTCTGCTGCCGACACTGCCGAGGCAGTGCGACAGATGTTCACCAACCCAGTCACACCGATAGCTGAGGATGATGAGATCCATTTAGATAAGACTGAGGGTGGTGACCTTGATGTGGACACAAAGATGTCCAAGGAGCCATATGGAGTTTCCTTCACTCTTTCCCCTCTCTTATTCTTATTTTGCTAAGCATTAGGGACAATGCTTATTTTATTCAGGGGGTGGAGTGTATTTTGATGATATTTGGTACATTCTGAGACAATTGGCTTGTAATAACTTGATATTATTTTCTTTGTCTTTCGTATTCTATATATATTCTCTAGTTTTCTCTCATTATGTATATTCAATAGTTTTTGTTTAATTAGCTTCTTTATTTTTGGTTCTATTATTATTTCGTAGTTTGAGTTAGTAGCTTATTTGTTTGTTTTAGTAACTTCTTTATATGTTTTAGTATACAGTAAGCCTTTGGTTTTCTTAATGCCACGGTTATTTTCAAAGGTAGTTGCTATGTGAACCGGGTGACTCGTCCCAATGATAGATGGCGTGACAACCTTCTTAAGGGAATGAGTCAATTTTTGGTGTTTAGGTATGAATAGTAGTAGTAATAAATAAAAAGACCTAATTAAGTCATGCTCGAAGAGTCAGCATGCTTCATTTGGTACCAACACACTTAACTACGTGCTTATGGTTAGAAATAAGGTTTTTGAAAGAAATAACTCTAGTTAGTGACTTTGTGACTATTGTATTGACTTTGGCAACCATCGAGTGGTTTAATTGAGCCATAGTGATTTTCAATCTTGAATGTGGTCGTTGTGGGCCCTCGACTCTATCATATTTAACAATCCAGTTCTGTGAGGGGTGAGATGCTTTGTTGCTAGTCCAAGTACCCGTGCGAAAGGTCTAGAACTTGCCCCGAATATGTTTCAAGGCAAAATCCTTAGTGTTGCTTTGACTGAGAAGTGATTGTAGGCTTTCCTTGGCCCGTTTGAATTTTCTATTGCCTACCAATGTTGTTATCCCTGGTCAACCCATTTAAGCCTCGAGTCTTTCTCATTTGATAACCATGTTACAAATCTTTACCCGTTTTGTTGTGACCCTCTCTTGGCACCCGGGCTTTCCTTAACACTCTTGTGAAACAATTGGATAAAAACGTAAGTTTGGGGGAGAGACGAGAAAACTGAAAAAGGTATCAAGGCACAAAAATAGAAAAGAAATGATGATAAGGAAAGGCAAGAAAAGAAAAGAACAAAAAGAAAAATGCAAAAAAGTGAATAAGTGGAAGGTTTGAAAGGATTCAAAGAGAGGTAATGATTACAAACATAGAGAAATCAAAGAGGGAGAAAATGAATGTAATGATCAAGAAAGAGTGAAGTTAAGTCTCTCTAGTTCCCCAAGGAAAAGAAAGTGCCTCAAAGAACTGGCAAAGTGTGAGCCGAGAATAAAAAATAAAAAAATGGCATGCTTAAGGAACAGTGTAACCACTCAATCATATTGTATCCAACCCTAATCCAAAAGCTTTCATTACATCCCGAAAAAGTCCTATTTGATCTCGAGCCTAGTGAGCTTACATTATTAGCGATCTACATGGGGGAAAAGCCTATAGTACTTGAAGCCGTACTTGCGACATTCTCTTGAGAGAGATGAGTGAACTTTTCATAAATATTTGGATTGAGTGCTAAAATTCTTAAGTGAGCCATGCAATCGGAAAGTAGAGGAGGAAGAGTTTGGAATCCACGATGACCTACATGATTGAGAAAGAGTCCTTGATGAGTAAAGATGATTTTTGATGCTCAAATGTCACTCTAGAACTATATGTGCACAAATGTTTAACTTGTCGCCTTGTTGATAATACATAAGTAGTGTGGGAAATTGTTGGTACCAACTAATGTGTGGATGGCTCACCTTCGACTCGCTGAAATGAACCTTAACTTTTGGAGGTGGGAACTAAATTATTTGCTTGAGGACAAGCAAAGACTTAAGTCTGGGGGAGTTGATAAGTGGAGATTTTGACTACTTATTAGTGCCTTTTAACTTTTGTTTTAGTCTAAAAGCATTGAATTGTGTTCCCGGAACTAATGAAATTGTGCAAAATTACAGGAATGCTGGAAGTTGGGCTCCCGAGATGAAATCTGACTAAAAAAGGAGTAGTCTAAGCACAAGGCAATAAAAGGGAATAGAAGCACAAACTGTGCGGTACAGAGAGGGAATTGTGCGGCCGCAACCAAAGAAAGAAAAAAACTCGACTTGAATTTTTATCAACTGTTTTGTGTCAATTGAGAGATTGATTTACCCAATTAAAGGGTTCAACCTAGAGATAGTAATAACCTGACTTGAGTTTTTATCAATTATTTTGTGTGATACCCATTTTGAAGTTTATTCTATTGTTCTCAATAATATTGTCTGAATTTGAATGAATAAAAGTTCTATTAATTGAAGGGAACTTATATAGTTATCGAATAACTTTTTTGTTCTGTATATTTCGTTATTATATTATCCAATTATTAGTATTATTTTATTGTTAATAAAATTTTTTATTAGCATATTACATTGTTTAATATTTTTGTCTGCTTCTTCCTTTTTGTAATATAATAGAAGAAAAATATTTTATTACTATTAAAATAATTTTTAAATTTTAAATTTTATTCTACTATTCTCAATAATATTGTTTGAATTTTAATGAATAAATATAATTTATATTATTTAAAAAATAAAAATGATATAAACAAAAGAAACAAATAAATTAACTAACCTAAATCAACACTCACCCATGTTTGAGTAGGTAATTTTAGGTAGTTAATTTTTTATATCTTTTTTCATTTTTTTTTCTTTTTTCTTAAATATTTTTTGAATCTCCAAATTTGTAGGAGGTTTGTACTAAAATGTGATACTTATTAATTTTTGTTGTTACACTTAGCATCATTACATTGAATTGTTTCTCCTATTTTATATAGATATATAGATAGATATTGATATGGATATAGACTATCATATTCAGAAAAAATTACTCCCAAGTTTGAATTGAAAGTTTTTTATTTTTTATTTTAAAATAATTTTAAAACTCCAACTTGAAACTACTCCCCAGATTGAATTGACAATTTTTTTTCTTTATGTCCTTTTTTTTTCAATTCCTTTTTTCTTTGTTTTTAAATAATTTATGAATTCCCAAATTTATAGAAGGTTTGTCCTAAAATGTGAAAATTATTAAATTTTTGTTGTTACACTTGGCATCATTACATTGATTTGCTTCTTCTATTTTATATAGATAGATATTGATATGGATATAGACTATTATATTAGGAAGAAATTACTTTCAAATTTGAATTTAAAGTTTTTATTTTTTTAAATTTAAATAATTTTAAAACTCCAACTTGAAACTACTCCCCAAATTGAATTGGCAATTTTTTTAAATTTTTTAATGTATTTTTTATCATTTCCTTTTTTCTTTATTTTTAAATAATTTATGAATTTCCAAATTTATAGGAGGTGTCCTAAAATGTGAAAATTATTAAATTTTTGTTGTTATACTTGACATCATTACATTGATTTGCTTATCCTATTTTATATAGATATATAGATAGATATTGATATGGATATAGACTATCATATTAGGAAGAAATTACTTCCAAATTTGAATTTAAAGTTTTTTATTTAATTTATTTTTAAAAACTCCAACTTGAAACTACTCCCCAGATTGAATTGACAATTATTTTTTTCTTTATGTCTTTTTTTTTCATTTCATTTTTTCTTTATTTTTAAATAATTTATGAATTCCCAAATTTATAGGAGGTTTGTCCTAAAATGTGAAAATTATTAAATTTTTGTTGTTATACTTGACATTATTACATTGATTTGCTTCTCCTATTTTATATAGATATATAGATAGATATTGATATGTATATAGACTATCATATTAGGAAGAAATTACTTCCAAATTTGAATTTAAAGTTTTTTTTAATTTTAAAATAATTTTAAAACTCCAACTTGAAACTAATCCCCAAATTGAATTGGCGAATTTTTATTTTTTAAAATTTTATTTTTTATTTTAAAATAATTTTAAAACTCCAACTTTATTGGAGAATTCTCCTAGAAATCTACACTTGTCATCGTATGGTTATGACACTTGGCAATTAAACTCCGACTACCAACTTAATTTCAAAATCTACACTTGTCGTCGTCTATATACATTATTAGGAAGAAACTATTCTCCAATTTGAATTGGTAATTTTTTTTTTTTTTGAAATTTATAGATATTTAAATTCAAAAATAATAACCAATAACTAATTTTTAACTAAATAACTAATTATGCCATGTGGCTCTTTTTTAGTCTACCACTTGATTTAATGTGATGCCTTTTTCTTTGATTTTTAATAATATATAGATTTTATCTCATGCTTTCTAGTTTTAATGCATATTTTCAAATTTTCTTTTTAATTTGTATACTAAAATACTACATCTTACTTTGTACTACTAAAATAAAAAAATTTAAAGTTTTTCTTCCATCGAAACCAAAAATTTTAAGTCTCGCCTAAAACTAGCAATAAAAATTATTCTAATTAAAACCTATTCCCATTCACAAAAGAGGTTTTAAGTCTTCTTGGCCTTTTACAATGTTGAATTTAAGAAAATGTCTTTTTTAGATCTTTTATGTGTAAATGAAAGATCTCTCATGTGTAAAAGTAAATCTTCTATGTGTAAAAAAAAAGAGGTAGGGTCATAAAACTAAAAATAAGTTTGTAAAAGGCCAAAAAACTCATATTATGAGCAAAATAATTTCCCCACTTCCATAAGAAAAATACATAAAAAGGACACGTGTCATGATCTATTTAGCCATTTATAGCCTTTATTGTCTATTGATCAAAGCTTTATTACTATTCTATCCATTCGAAACATGGACCATCTGTTAGCCACATGAGGTTAATTCCGTAATTTAATACCCATCACACAAATACTCGAATCTTTTTGGCATTCACGCGCCTGTATTGAAATTACCATTCTACCCATCAAGACATTAAACAACATTCAGCCATACAAGGTTAATTAAGTAAATTATATCCATCACCCCATCACACAAATACCCAAATCCCACACGTCTTCGCATAAGCTCTTCAAATCGTTCCTCTTTTCCAACTCTCTTTTCTCCCCTCTATATAACCTCTACCTCTACAAAAATCTTCCTCTATCATATAAAAGAACTTCTCTTTCAAATTCTTACCGCTTCAATTCCTATATTTCTTTCTGTACACCTTCGAAAATCAACTTTTCGCTCCAATTTTGAGCTCTGAATCAGCAGAATTTAAGCAAACCCTAGGTTTAGATTTTACACTCAAAGGTCTGAATCTGAACCAATTTTTTCATCATCGTCTGATATTGTTTCATTAAGCAAGTTGTAAACCTCAATATTCCGAGTTTTATTGCAACGATTTCTTATATGAGCTGAATCAAAGTCTATGTCTGAATTATGTGCGAATTTGCGCTACATTATAGTCATTCTTTTTCCGTGTTGAGTTCTATTGAAAATCTTACACACTCGCACATACACTTGATTTTGCATAAGCAAACTTGTCCTAATTCTCCTGATTTGCTTGAATGGGAAATAACAATTAATAAAATAAAAAAATTGGGGAGGGTGAGACTGAGGGTGCAGAATTGATATTGGATTTTTCTTCTTTAGGGGAAGAGTTATTATTGTTTTATTAGGTTATTTTAACTGTCTTGTGTCACTTACACTATTTCACTGGCACCCTCACTACGGTCCGGCTTTGTGTACCAAGGAACCTCTGGTCTTTTATCCTTTAGTTCTAGCTGGAGAAATTATTATTTTTATTATTGATGAAGGAGATGTATTGAATTTGTAGAAAATATAGATAACTTTTAGTGTTAGTGAACTAATCTTTTGAATGTTGAATTGAGATGGATCTAAGTGGAGGGACTTGGATAGTGAGTATTCATATAGTCGACCCAATTAGCTTGGGATTGACGTGTAGTTGTTGCTGTATTAGTATACTTTATGAAGGAGATATTGATAATATCTGCTACTTTAATCCATTTTGTAGAGGTTTGTGTAGGGAGTTAAAAGAGGAATGGCGGATCAGGGATTGGAAGGGAGCCAACCAGTGGATCTCACCAAGCACCCTTCTGGAATAGTCCCTACCCTCCAGTAAGTTATTTCTCATTACTTCTACTATGTTTATCAGCAATAAATGCTAGTAATAGGGCCTACGAATTGTTTACAAGTCATTGGTCATTAACGCTTACCCCGAAAACATAGTATTTAATGCTTTCTAAACGATCATTGGAATGAAATATTCAGACTCAAAGAGTTCTATTAACTTGTCAAAATTATGTTTGGGAAAACAAATATTTATATTAATTGCATTAAGACGGATGGAGCAGAAGAGAGAAACTGAAAACGGGGAACTGAAAAGAAGAAAGTTTGGTTCATAAAATTTTCGAATTTCAAATAAGATATGTGCACAATTTTTTATTTTTTATTTTATTTTAAAAGTAACGTGTGTAAGAACTTTTATAATATTATTCTCAAATCTTTTTCAGTCTTCTTGTTAAACGAGTAATAACATCGAAAGACAGAAATATGTAATTAGTTAATAATTCTCTTCTATTACCTGGCAAATTTTCTTGTGTTGCTTACGTGCACACTTTCGGTTTACAAAAGTTGAACAACAAGTGATAAAAGTACTTTTGGTGGTGAATAACTTTAGTGGTGCAAGCTCTCAGTAGTTTGGATTTTGAAAGTAGATTTCCTCTAACTGACCTATGTGTCTGTCATACTTTTTCACTGCTAGGAATATTGTGTCAACAGTAAATCTGGACTGCAAGTTGGACCTTAAAGCCATTGCACTTCAAGCTCGAAATGCAGAGTACAATCCAAAGGTATCTTTATGTGCCATAGTTTGTTATAATTGTTTATAAGATCATTGATCCTCTTAATGCACATTCACAATGAGTTTTATCTAACATGTGAATGGAGTTCTGTGCATTGAGATCTCCTTATTATGAGATTGTCAGAGATTTGTTACGTGTGCTAACCTGTTCCTTTGCAAAATGATTTATTTTAAACTTAATGATTTTGAAAAAAAAAATTAACTTTCACTTGTTGCTTTTTTGGCGGTGAAATTTGGGGAGATAATAGGTGCCTCCTGCAGGATCAAGTGAACTTTGTTTGAGCATGTGACTGTTGTGAGGCCATTCTCAAATTTTTCCCTTTAGCGGTTTCCTTGCAAATGACTTGTTTTAAGATCTAACTTTGTGAATGGATTCATTTCTTTTTTGCTTTCATATTTTTAAGATTTAGTGCTCACAAAAAGAAGCGTAAGCGAGTAACAGAGACCGGAATAAGGACTTGTGAACAAAGTGGTCTTATTTTTTGAATGCTTGGTCACCAGTAGCACGTCTCAGCTGAGGCTTGTGCTCTAGTTCGGCGTAGTTCCAAAACTAAGTTCTGAGATCAGCTCGATTAATTAAAATTAAAGTACGAGCTGTATTCATTCAGCTTAGTTATTGACCAACTTGAGTTCGATCAAGGCCTTGGTCTCTTCATTTATTGTAACAAGCTAAGGATGAACCCCCTAAGAATGAAATCAATTGCATCTCTTTCATTCTTTCTCTACATAAAACTGGAGAATGTCTAATTTATTAGAATATTTCTTGTGGAATCCCAAATAAACAGAATGTCTTTTGCCACTGTTTGTGCTGATATAGAAGTCTTTATATTTAAATATAATATATATCGATGTGTTTATGCATATGGGAGTTATCCTATTATAATAAAAAAGATATAGGAGTTATTCTATTTCCACATCCAGAAATTGTTTTCAACACCAGGGCCAGTTTGATTAGATATGAAAGTATGGCACTGGGATGTCACATCTTTATGTATCTGATATTTTAATCAGTGCCCTAAATGCTGAAACTGTTTTAGATTCACAGTGCACTTAAAATTCCTCATTAACATTATCTCAGTCTCAGGATCAAACATACTTAGAATAAGCTTCATTATGGCAGTTGCATGATATTTATGGTTGAAGAGAGAAGAATGAGAACAAAATGAGATGAAGAAAGTGAACTATCCTTTTGAGAGAACCCTAGGTGGGGAGGGGGGAAGGTAGAGTTTGAAATGGACAGATAAAATGATGGATATAGGGGAGAGTGGAGGAGATAGAGAGAGAAGATAAGAGATTAAGAAGAAAAGAGATTATTAGTGAGATTGAATTGAGAGAGTTCCGTTTGGAGGTTTTTAGAATATCTAAAAGAATATTTAGGTATCTTCTTTATATGTACACATATAATTAACTTGTTGAGCTTGGCTTGCAACTTGTGGTGAGTTGAGCATAGTTGATCATGGGGTTTATATATTGTACACGCATATATGGCCATGCAATTTTAACTAGTTGAACTTGGTTTGCAATCATTTCATCAGAGCATGAGTCAGCTTGAGTTTTGCTTAAAATATGGAGCTTGATCTTTTACAAAAACTGGGTGCTCGTGAGCCTTAGCAGCTTGGTTTGCTTGCGTCCATTATTTTCCCCTCTTTTCCATTTTGGTTTAGGTATTAAGGGTTGTTTTTTTGGGGGTGGGTGGGGGGTGGGGGTACCACAACTATGATCCGCAAATCATAAGTCCAATTTGGTGTTTTTTTGGCACTTAACAACTCACTTTATTTTTAAGCCTTATCTGATGGTCACCTAGTCTTCAATGTGGAGTATCTTTGTTACTTATCTTTGTCACTTATCCAAGTCTTATCTTTGTTACCAACTTGCCCATGTCAGCTAGGAATTGCTCACCATTGTGTAATTGGATTTCCTTAGTCAGTGATATCTCGTATGTTTGTTTTTCCCTACTTTGTTCACTTGATTTTTGAGCTCTAAGATGATATATTTGATATTCCTATTTATGGTTTGACAATATATAAGATTGTATCTATTCTCAGTTTCATACGAAGTAATCCATGAATCATTCAAAGTAGGTATTCTATCATTAGTATGAGGCATCTATGTAAACTGTTTACTATGACATGAATCTGTGTGTAGAGCAATTGAGTAGTAATTGTTTTATATTTGCTTCCAAAGTTATACTGTGTAACCTCTTTCGTAAACCTGTATTCCACTTGAATCTGCTGAACCGACTTAGCTATGGATGTTTGTTGTTGCATCATCCGTGCATCTTTGTCAAGCAATTGAGAATGAAAGTATATATCGTTTTAACTAGTTATTGTGTTTTCAGCGTTTTGCTGCAGTGATCATGAGAATTAGAGAACCAAAAACTACAGCACTGATTTTTGCTTCTGGGAAGATGGTAAGTTTTAAACGGTTTTTGATGGGTTTGGTCTTAGCAAGTATTGACATTGTTACTGATCTTGTTGATTGATTCAAATAATTCTGGAACTTAAAATTTAACCTTGTTCATGAACTTCTCATCTATGTTGCTCGGATAGGGGTGTGGGCACCTGACAGGGGTTCGGATTTAGAAGTCGGATTTGTCATCACCCGACTTTTGGGATTCGGGGATACATGTAGGAGTATGGGTGCGGGTGTTAAGATGAAACCAATAAATGTATATTACGATATATATATATAAGTATATATTTCGTCAGTTTATTGAAATTATATAAAAGCTAGTATAATTAAATTCTTTGTTAAGACTTAAATATTTTATTCATAAGTTATCTGGTAAAATAGTAAAGTGTTCTAATATATCACACACACACACACTCTCCCTCCGTTTCATAAAGATTATCTTAATTTGACTTGGCACAAACTTTAATAAGGAAGGAAAGACTTTTGAGATATGTGGTCTTAAATAAGCCATAGCATTTGTGTGGTTCTAAAACTTTTGAAACTTGTGGTCTGAAACCTGTCATAACATTTGTGTGGTTATAAATGCTTCTTATTAAGTAAATATTGAAAGGTGTCATAGTGCCAATCTTTTTGAAACAAACTGATAAGGAAATAGTGCCAATCTTTTTGAAACAGACTAATAAGGAAATAGTGCCAATCTTTTTGAAACAGAGGGAGTATATGACATAACCTCAAAAGTCAAACCAAATACCCAATCAACCTATACTTGGCGATAGGTGAAGTCAAACACCCAAGTTAGGTTGACTAAATCGAGTGCAGATCCCACACCCACTCCCACACCCACACCCAAATCGTGTAGGATCGACATGGGTGCGGCAAGACTATTGAAGGATCTGAGCAACATAGCTTCTCATTGCTATCCAGAAATACTCATTTTATTATCTACTTTCTGCTTAAAACTCATGCCTTCTAATTGTGAATTTATTTGTCTCAGGTCTGTACTGGAGCAAAAAGTGAACAACAATCAAAGTTGGCAGCACGGAAAGTATGTACTAGTTAATAGCTAGTATTGTATCCTTTATGATGAATCCAGATGCTTATCTAAGTTCACTGAATCAGACAAACTTTATCAGAAAGTTCAATGAATCAGACAATACTAATTTGGATTTAGCATCTGTCTAGTATATTTCTTGAAAAGGTTCCGACTGTTCAGCAGGCTTTTTATGTCTTCAGTAGTTATTTTCATAAATTGTCAAGTTCTCATTTTCTTTTTATTTGAAGTGCCTATCTTTCTTACTTTGATGTTTTCCTAATCTTTTACAGTATGCTAGAATCATTCAAAAGCTTGGTTTTCCAGCCAAGTTTAAGGTAACCACTTTTGCTCAGTTATTCAGTTTATTGAGATTTTATAGAAAACTATACATATCCCCTTCCCTTATCCTGGATGTGAGAATGAAAATAAGGAATAGGAAAGGAGAAAAACTGCCTCTTCAGAAAAAAAAAAAAAGGGAAAAATATGTTTATGTTTCTATCCTGATTACTGCATTCTTTACATATTTTGGAACATTTGTCCATCATAGGGTGCAAACGCTTTTCTAAAATTTACCTCATAACTACCCTTGGATCTAATCCACTATAGCTGGATGGACCTAACCTGTCAATGCCGGTACCTATTTTCACGTGAATAAAGGATTTTCCCATATACATAAATAAGAAGACATTAAGTATATTAATGATATCACTACAAAAGAAAAATCAGAATATCGATTTGAGCCTTCAGAGGGAGTGATCTATTCGACAGGCTAGTCTGGTGCTTTGATATTCCCTAGAACCAAGGCCAAAGGTAAAATTACATCCTCAATCAACAAGTTGTGCAGAGAAAACTTTATAACCGTTGTGAGCTGGGATATGTGCTTGAAAGCCTTCAGTACGCAGTTTGCAATGTTCTGGAAGCGGCTAAGACATTATATTTTTTTTTTCAAGAATTGACACGTGCTTTGAAAATGCTTCAGAATGACTTAAAACGCTTCTAGGCAAAGCTTCTCTTCTTTGTTCCTAGTTTTCTGGAAACAATACACAATTATAGGAGAAGTTGCCAAATAATCCTAGTCTAGCTGCAATTTTGTTCTTTTTGCTGTTTCTGCTATATGTTTCAGTTATTTGAATTGTTTTGCTCCATTGTAGGATTTTAAGATCCAGAATATAGTTGGTTCTTGTGATGTTAAATTTCCTATTCGACTTGAAGGCCTTGCATATGCCCACGGTGCTTTCTCAAGTGTAAGTATTGACATATTATATCACTATTTCTTAGTATTCATAAATCTAGTGAATATTGTAATTGCAATCCTGTTATACCTATAAGGTATAAGCCCTTCATCTGATTGATCTGCGGTTATTTGGTTGGGTTACTCTGTCAGACAAGAATCAGCTTTTGCCTTCTTTCTATTTTTCAGTCTTCTTTTGTATTATCCTCTAATTGTATCTGTAGCAGATCAAGTTTTTGAAATTTCGATGTATCATTTCTCTTGAATTTGTTGGAAGTATTACTGACCTTTTTCCTCGATATGTCTTCCTATTTATCAGTTTTCATATGCAGTATCCTGCAATTGTAATGGTAACAGATAAAATTCTTAGAATTTGATGTATCAGTGGTTTGAGATATTAGGCATTGTTGACCTCTTCATGTCAATTGCCTTAAAACGTATGTTATTTGAAATGCACGGAACTTCAAAGGACTCTGAAATTTTATGTGAAACTGTGAGGTCAACAATGCTTTTGCTAGCATAGAATAAGCAAACAAGCTTGAGAACAAAAATCTATTCCTCGAATTGGTTGGGTCATTATCAACCAGAAAAGTCACTAGTGATGGTCTTGGTTTAACCATGGGTTAGCTGCAAATGGTGCCGAATTGAAGTGACAAAACCTGGGTCATGAATGATAATCGTCCATTCCCAATTGATGACATCCTGTGCTTTGACAAGTCTGAAGTATTTGACACACTGTAGAACTTCAGATCTTCTACCAATTATATCCATTAACAATTCAAACTTAAACCATGGTTTGATGTTTCCTCATCACAATTATTTATCAATTACTACTATAATATTTTTTCCTACTAAATAATATAGTTATGTCAGTCAATTTAACTTCATTTACAAAATATGGTATGTGTACTAAGATCGATTTGTTTTCTGTAATTATTATCACCCATTTTTAGAGAAACCATTTAGTTAACTGAATTTTGATGAAGATAGTTAAAGCTGAACTTAGATCTTGATTTGTGTCCAAGTAGGCTCGAGTCCACTGATTGGCAAAGAACCTTTCAGCATGTGTTTTGGATCTTCTAATGCAGCCTGTTAGTATTTGTTACATACCGAAAGTTTGCGACCTTCCTGATTATATTACCAGTGATGTTGGTGCTATATTCCCCTCCTTTCTGCATATGGGGGGGGGGGGGGAGTTAGAAGAACGGAAAGATAAATAAAATCTAGCTCCAATTCTAGCCAATCGACGCACTTGCTTCCTTTCTTTATGGTCAAACTACTGTTGCTATAACTATGCAGTCCTCAGTCTCTCTCGCGGTCACTGCATTCCCTTTTGCAATATTGTAAACATGTTCCAATTTTGGTAAATAATTAGTTCATGGGATAAATGTTGTATCATAATAGGGAGTGGTTTGTGCTAAGTTCTAGTGATTTGTGGTAAACTGTCCCTTGTGCATCACTTATTATTTGTGATGTAAAATGAGTTTTACCCTTGTTTCTGACCAGAAAAGCAACTGGTACATAGTTCCGAGTGGTTGGCCAGGTGGCAATGCTCGAGTTTCAGTACCTTGATATATTCATTAGAATCATGACATCTTAAATAGAATGTCGAAGGAGCTGTTTAGTGGGAATTCTGACAGATATATTGACTTTGATATTCCTCCCTGTATTTATCATCTTCCAATTTTCTTGGTACAGTACGAGCCAGAACTATTCCCTGGATTAATATATCGCATGAAACAACCAAAAATAGTGCTGCTTATTTTTGTTTCTGGGAAAATTGTCATCACAGGAGCTAAGGTAATACATAGTCTCTGCCTTCTGATGGATTCTTCTTTAAATTTCTACATGTTATGCTGGTGGTTTACCATGCTCAGCATTTTATATGAATTTCAGGTTAGAGATGAGACATATACTGCCTTTGAGAACATATACCCAGTTCTTACTGAGTTCAGGAAGAATCAGCAATGGTATGGCAATCGGTTGTTTGTATGTGCACAACTTTTGTTTTGGGTGATAAAATATTAGTCCATTACTCAACAACCGGGGGGGGGGTTCTGACAGCTGTGATAAGCTGGCTCAAATCCAGCTTAATGAACTGTAGTTTCGCTGTCAATTGGAGGGTATTCTGATGATAGCCTTTTAAATATGAGATAAAGGGGTTGGTACTTCTAAGTGCTGGGGAAAAGCTAGTCAGTTATTTAGCATGCATTAATACACGAGGAGTAATTTTCTAGTTCTTATTTGTAGTTAATGCATTAGATGCCACGAAAAAATGATTTTGTATGTCTTGCTTTTGGATGGAATAGTGAAACCATTTATTGGTGAGAGGAAAACCGAGATGCTTGTAGCAGAAAATGTTTCCCTTTCCCTTTATGTTTAAAGAGAAGAAAATTTATTTGTCTTTGCCATGCAATGTTGAAGCTCCTGTGGCGTTAACTTTTAGCTTTGAGAGGAACTCAAAAAAGAAAGATGAAATAGTTCAGGAGAAGATCATTAGTTTTAGAAAAAAAGAGGGGCGGGGTATTCTTTATTTGAGCACCATGTGCAATTGTAGGGAGCTCTGTTGCACTAAAGTGATTTTATATCAAGTAAATGCAGTTTGTTGCTCTATATTGGTAGCGAACTAATCCTCATCTTTATATTACTGATGTTGGTTGCTCGCAGAGTTGAGAGACTGTTTCATGCAGTGGAGCATCTGCTATGACTGACTGCAGGGTGGTTCATATTTGGAGACTTCTTTGTTTTTCTTTAACTGTAGATATTCTATAAATGAGGCATCAGCTTTTATGGACGTTTGTTTAAATTAAAACTGATAGGGTGGAACTTTAGGAGGATCCCGATAACTGTATTACTTCACTTGTAGCATATCATAAATTCAATTGGGGGAGAGAAAAAAAAAGGGAGCTAGTCGTTGGTTCCTGATTCTCGTAGTTGTTGAGTCTTAATGTTTTAAAGCGGTTTTTTGATTTAGTTCTCCTCAGTCGGACCTGAAAAGTATTTGTATTACTTGCCTTCTGTGTCGAAAGTTTTTCCTGTTCCTAAATTATAGCTTTATGTACAAAAATATAGTTGCCTCTCAACCGGGAATCATCAGCCAACCCGACTTTGAATGAAGTGAGGAATACTTTCTCAGTTTTAACTGTGCATAGACATGTTAGCTTTATATATACTGTGTGTGGGTGAGCCATTCTTTTGTTGGACTATGGACTATGGACTATATTGATATGATATTATTCCACAATTGTCCTTTCCCTGAACTTTGGCCACATTGATGCTTGTTAATCTTGTGTTGTTCTTGTTCATGTTTATAGTTCCTTCATTTACTGCTAAAACAGTTAGCTTTTAAGCTTAGCTCTCGGGGTGCTTTCTCGACGATGATCCGAAAAATGTAAACCAACAGTGGTCGAAGTAGCTTGAGTATATGAATCTTTCAATGACCCCTAGTTTATCGTAAGGGGAAGTAAGTTGTGCGCTCCAACCGGAGAAACGTTCATACTTTTCATTAAAAATGACTATCATACCAAACATATAGGTAAATATTTTCTAGCATTAAGTTGTTTAGTAATCAGTTTACTATTTAGAAATAAAGTACTCATTCTTCGCTTATCGAGAATCAATTTGACTAAATTTTTAAGCTAAATTGACTTAATTTAACTTAGTATTTTAAAATAAAATTTAAATATTCAAAAATTATACGAAAAATACATATGATCAAAAAGTATATTTTAAAATATTGGTCAAAACACATACAATTTGACTCTTAATAAGTAAAATATGTCAAACGGAGGGAGTAATTCTTTTTTAAACTTTAAAAGTTGTTGAAAGAAAGAAAGGGGGAGGGGGTCAAAATTTGATAAAACTACTTGTGGATGGCCAGGAGCACCTTTTGAGAAACTCAAAACTGTGTAGTAAATGACATTTCATTTCTCTGTTTCACCAATTACCTTTATAATGATGGGTCATACGAAAGCTATGTAAGATGGACAATCTAGATTCAAATAACGCAGCTTAGGCACCAAAACAGATAGCAGCGAGCCAGTACGAGAATGATAGGGGTAACCGAATATAGATCTTTCATTGAATTAATTGTTATTAGTAGTAGAAATAATAGGGAATGTTTTGTACTTGTATGTTAATACAAGACACCCAATCATGAACTACACAATGCATAAATTAGTTGAAATAACAATCTAGTGTGGCACTGGCTCCACATGAGTGGAAGAGCATTAGTAATTCACAGTAGATTTGATTGCGTCCAGTATCTGCAAACAAAGAAGGATCAGTACTTTAGTCAGACTCTGGGTGAAATCTTTTAAAAATGAAAAGTTTCAAGACCAGTTACCTTGTTCTTTGTAGGCAAGTAAAAGGGTTCGAAGACAAGAGGAAAAGGGGTATCTAACCCACATACTCTGGCCACTGGAGCTTCTAACTGCAAAGCAACTCAAATATTGAACACTTAGAAGTACTTCATTTCGTAACGTCTTAACAAAATATTGGAACATGAGAAAAACATAGGAATATGAGAATACACAGATGCAGATGGAGTCTATGTTTAACGGATTCAACTGAACCCAGTATTTCGACAAAAAACCTTTATCTCTGTGTGTGCGTGCATGAAACCACTAAGATGTCACCAAATATTAAATTTTGAACCCATCACTTCAAAATTAAAATGAATTCAGTGTTAAGAACTTTAAAGGTTAGATTCATTAATTTTAAATCATGGTTACTCGTTATGGCATTTTCTATTTGATAAAAAGAGATTGGAGAACTAAAATGCTCATATTCTTGCAGCATGTTAGTCTGTTACTGACATCCTCAACAAACAGAAGGGCCTTACTAAAACACCCCTATCCAGAGCAATCAACTCTAATACATAAATTATTCATGTGCACAGCAAAGCATATTGATACCCATACAAGGTTCCGATTCATAAAGCACTTTTGGTTTAAAACAGGACCCAGTAACTGAACCTGAGATAAGGCATGTGGCAAATACTTAACTTTTAGCTAACCCAGTTACCCAGATGCTAGACAACACTGACAGGTTCAGTAGCCTCACCCACTCGCACAAGTAAGATATGACGCCCAAGTCCAAGATCACCAGGAGTATAGCAAAAGCTCCAAGCTGTTTGCATTTTTCCAAACAACCTAGGTACCACTCGTTATTCCTTAAGACTGCTTACTTCAACTATGTTTCACAAATCCAAAAGCACAGAGGACATATGACCTTGCCTATGAGATCTTATATAAGGTTTGACATTTATTATGGTGATCCAGGAAAGAAAAAGGAAACTAACAGAAGTCTACAAAGGAGACCTAAAATAAGTAAATACTTACTCTCGTAAAGCAACGTTCAACTATAGATGCAGAAATTTCAGCACCAAATCCACCTGTCACAGGAGCTTCATGACTAACCTACAACACAAGAAAACTTCGTAAGTTATTTAATTAGGATGAGATTACCTCTTCAATTCCATAAAGCATTGATTAAAATACTCACCAGAAGCCTTCCTGTCTTTTTGACAGAAGCCTCTACTGTTTCCTTGTCCCATGGTATTAAAGTTTTAAGGTCAATCAGTTCGCATGAGATCCCTTCCTATAGAATATACGTATTTAAAAGCTGATAAGTAATCAGGAGAAGTACATAAGAGGTACAGCTGAAAGATTAGCTGATAGATACCAAGCGTGAGAAAGAAGTTTGAGCATGCAAAAACCATAAAATGCATTTATACTGGTAAAAAGAACTAGTGGAATGACAAGAAATCTATTCAAGGCAACAGATTATAACAGATCTAATAGAAACTAGTATTCACCTTTGCAGCTTCAATGCATGCCTGCTCCATAGTAGATAGCTGAGCTCCCCAACCAACTAATGTGATATCACTACCTTCCCTGATGACCTGCATTTTTGCATGCACTTCAGATCTTTTTGATAAGATAATGGTAGCATGCTCTTCAGCTTTCAAATTCATAATAAACAATTAAACAAAACATCATACCTCTGCCTCAGAGAGAGGCAACATATAATCATCTTCAGGAACTTCTTCAACAGCCATCCGGTAAAGCATCTGAGATTCATCCAGACATATTCAATATCTAACTGCAGCAAAGAGTATTACGAGGAAGGAAAAAGAGATTACCTTTGGCTCAAAAAAGACTACAGGATTTGGGTCACGTATGGACGACAACAGCAATCCTTTTGCTTGATGTGGACTGCGTGGGATGACCACCTTACACAAATAATTGCGCAAAAGTTGTCAAAGGTATGCATTCAATTCTATAAGTAAAACGGACGTGCATCTGGTTTCTAAAGAAAATATATCAAGAATTTCAGAAAAGTAAATATAAATAATTATTCCCAGAATCCTTTAGGAGGAGACACTATGAGCAAAAAGGTGACAGAGAGGGAAAACAGAGTGAGCATATAGAAGATACTAATGGAATCACGGAGCTTGGTGCTTCACTTTAAATCAAGAAAGGAAACAAGCAACCTCGAAAAATAATCAGTCAACAATCCAACCAATGCCCATGATGGTGATGGATCACGAATGGAGAAACTCAATATATATACTGTATTTGGAGAATAAC
Organism: Nicotiana tomentosiformis; assembly: GCF_000390325.3. NCBI lineage: Eukaryota > Viridiplantae > Streptophyta > Magnoliopsida > Solanales > Solanaceae > Nicotiana > Nicotiana tomentosiformis. The sequence goes on from NC_090812.1 coordinate 141,039,135, forward strand.
GATTTTTCTCATTTGCAGGGAAGAACTTGACAAACAAATATTGGATGTCCATCTTGTAGAGACTTATCAAAAGGAAAAAAAAAAGAATGTCCGTCTTGTAGAGACGGAAAACTTTACATGTGTTTGCTAGCATCCTATTTGAACTCGCATTGCCAGTACTAAACCCACATAAATGAGGACTGGGTTAAGGCAAAAACCAGCTAAAAGAAGTCAATTTATGAGAAATCTTCACAATACTAAATGCATCAAGATGTGCTCTCCTGGGTACATGCTACATCCGCACCTCGGCGTGATGAAAAACAAAAAAGGAAAAGCGTTCCATCACCTCACCACTTGGATTTGAGCAGGCTCACCTTCATCCAAGGGGGGTAAATTGACAACCCTTCGCTGGAAAATTACTGTGTATCTAGGTAAAATTTCTTTTTAGGTATATACACTATATGTAGAATGCCCTTGGCTTCTTCATGTGTTTACTTGTTTATATTTCGACTCCCCTTAGTGAAATTTTTCGGCTCCGGCACTGGATCTGAGTAAGTATAAGTAAGGGTTCCAGTTATGGATGGTATGGGTAAAGAAGTCGGTTCCATCACATTTGCCATGCGAATTTAGGTTGATTGACAGATAAGATAATAAAATTACTAGATACCTTAACGAGGAGAATTTATATTGCGCGTTTACATAAGACTACGTGTACGGGAAAAGGCTAGAGCGATTAACTACAGAGGGTTTAAATTACATTAAACGCATGAAAATCATTTTAGCACCCGAACTTATGAATAAGGTTGTGGAACTAAAAAAGAATGGTGATAGGGTTATTTCAATAACACTAGCACGTGGAAAGGAGTCAATCAAATCAATAGTGCCGATGCTCCGTAAAGAATTAAAGAGGAAACTAAAAATGTAATATGGTGATTTTGAGAAAATCATTTAAAAGAACCTGACAAGTGTAAGATGCAAAGAAAGACGTGGGATACCTTTATACCAGGAACATGGCAGAAGAAAGATTCGGGGGATTGTGAGTGGTAATGCCCGCCATGTCCAACAGCTCCATAAGGTGCTCTAATAGTTAAGCCTGGAAACCATGAGGCAGCTCAGCATCTTGAAACTTAGATAAAATGATGAAGTGCAATAAAATCATATGTTCTCCTCCAATTACCTCCGCAGTTGAACTGATTACCACTCCTATATCTGAATTTCGCAGCTTCATTGACGATCTACAAAACGAAAAATCTGACAGTCAACAAATGTCATGCCGATATGCTAGTACGTGACTCGGCAAAGATGCATACCTGATCAAAAGCAGGAAAAATATAATCTGCAAATTGAATTTCTGCTATAGCTCGATTATCCTGAAATTTTAGGACGCAAAAAATAACAATATCAGCAAAAAGTTAACATCTATTTAGCTTTCAGTATTTAGAGCTCAGAAACTGACCATTGCAGCCAGACCAATAGCAAATCCAACTATACCCTGCACATCAAAAACCATTATTGGATACATTTCTTCTCACAAGAAAGTAATTTGGGATGGTGGGGGAACTAAACGGTAAGGCTGTTATGCACCACGCATTGTATCAAATGAAATTTATGCTCAATTTCTTATTATAAAAACAAAGAAACAGCTAGTACTATTGATTTATTGCTCAGATCTTTCACCCAGAAAGGGCTAGAGCAGATGTGCAATATGGTAGATAAGCTACAGATATACCTGCTCACATAAAGGAGTATTAAAAACCCTTTGTTTCCCAAATCGGTCAGCTAATCCAGTAGTGCAACGAAAGACACCACCGAAACCAACATCTTCTCCAAATACATAAGCACTGAGAAAAAAATTCATATTTCATCAATCAACCATAAACAAGCACATAAAAATTGCGAGTAAAAAGAGAACAGGCTGGCAAAAGCATAATCTATTATTGAGCAAGAGTAGATCCAGCTTAAATGGTCAGCATTACTTGAAGAAGTTTGGATGTTATTTAGATGTAATCTAAGCAAGTATACTGGGATTTGCATGTCTGCATCAACTAATATTCCAAATTAAAGCTGGAAGTGACTGGTAACTCCTCCTATGAAGGTAAGGAATCAAAAGCTGAAGGCTCAAGCTATCATCCTTATACTTCTGGAGAAGCTTAACGCTAATACGTTGTTGCATTACTCGTAAATACTGTTCTGGGAAAATAAAATAGGTATTCTTGAGATAATACAAACGATACAGTTATTCATGCAGAAAAGTAACGAACGAGAACGTTGTGGGAGCGACATCTCCTCTCCCTCACCACTACCCCCTTCTTATCCATTCATGTGTCAGCGCTTAAAAGAAGTTGTGATGCAAAGTACATAGCAAATGACAAATGATGCATAAATGAGATTGGTCTAAAGCATTCACATAACTGATACAAAAACATGATGAGAATAGATAGCCAATAATAAAGCTTCTGTTGGAAAATTTATCACAAAATTAAAAAAAAAAAAATACAAAAAGAATGGACTATTTCTGTTTCTTAAGGACATTTGACCAGTCTTTGATCAGCATAGACCAGCTAAATCATGTTTTAAAAAATGGAAATTTTAAATATTATACCAAATATCATATACTTATGACCCTCCAAATGAGAATTGAGAGGTGGTATAAAAAATAATCATTTCACTTTAACGAAAAGATAGCTTCTTGGCTTTTTACTTAGAAACTGTATTTGTACAAGGAAAGGAACTTGCTTTCTCCACCTTCTCCAACTTGAGATTCTCATTATGAAATCTTTGTTGACCATTCAATTTATCCATCAGTATTATTCCCGAATAACTTAAAGATTGTATTTTTCTTTTTTCTTCTTTTTTCCCCTTTTCCTCCATCCACATAGTTTAAAAGTACAGTACTAGTAATACTTTTTTCTTTTGTTAATCAAGCAAATTAACAACAACGTACTACCACCTTCCCTCTTTCTTTTCCCGCTTTGCTAATTTCTAATTCGTGATTGAGCGATAGAGTGATCTAGGGACAGCAAAACTTTACAACTTTTTCGTACACTTACCAAAAAAGGAAATTGGAAAAAAATACAAATACAATTAAAAAGATACCGAGGATCAGAGTCTAAGGCGATGTGAAGAGCTTGATTAATAGCAGTAAAAAGGTTGACAGATTTGCTCGGACTGATTCCTTCACTTTTTTTAAGCGTCTGATCAACTGTTGACGAGAATCCCCTACTTTGATTTTTGGAAGATATTGAAGCCAATTTTCCAATTCTTCTGAAACTGCTTGCCATTTTTATGTAATTTTTACTAGGATTGAAATTTTCAGAACAACAATATGTTTATTTGGAGAAAGTGGGAATCTGCAAAATATATTGAGCTAAATATCTGAGCGTTGAAGTTGTATTGAAGAGAATTTATTAGAGTTTGGTATGGGACAAAATGAAATTAATAAATCTACACATGGTCCACGTTGACAGAGATTATCCTATACACTTAACCGGTTTATTTGTACTATAATGGCAGCCGTCAAATCATTTTGATTTGGTTTTAGTAAAGAATTTCGTAATGGATAAAATTAAAGGAAATAAATTTATTTCAAAATTAAAATATATGGATTATAACATTACCATAACGAATGAGTTCCGTACTTTTAAGTTCAATCTCAATTTGCATAGCGGTGAGTTAATTTGACTCGATGCGAATTTTAAGAAAAAAGAAGAATGACTTTTAAAATTTGTGATCTTAAAAATTTAATAGATAAAATTTTTGTGTGATCATGATATTTGTGTGATTATAAAAAAATTTTATAAGAATAAAATAATAAGTTTAAATTAAATTATTTTCAAATTTTAAAATATATCATTTATTTTAGAACAGATCGAGAAGAATAGTATATCATCGAATTTGAAATGCCGAGAAATGAGCTACATCCGGTAACTATTTGGGTCATAAGGATAATTTTGTAATTACATCAATATCAACTGATTCCATTGGCTGAAAAAAGTAATTACTGTAGCTTCCGACAATTCTACTACCCATATAATATCATGATTACTTCCCAAGACAAAATCACCCATGTGGGACCCGCTCTTGGCTACTGCGATTGCTTTGTCATAGTCTTTACTCCTTCTAACTTTTCAAAACATAGGATATTTATTTGCAATTAGTACCGATTTTGTTCTAAGCTTAACATATGGTAACAATCATAGTATTAGATTCACGTTAGTTTTTCAAAAGGTGCATAATATTTACAAATTACTACTATGCTTAATTTGGATTCGGCTTTCAACAAAAATATTAAAAGACGGATGGAATACTATAATGTTGTCTTATATTTTTATCAAACATATAAATAAGATATCTTAGCAAGTATACACTTAATGAAACTAAATTATGTAAATAAAGAAATTTGTATCTAAAAGATGTCATTCTTTTTTATACGAAGTAAACATGAAATAGTATAATATTAAAGGGAACAAGAGTAAACTTTTTAAATTATTGGTATTCAATTTTGTATAAACGTCCACAAACATTACGATATTTTTATTTTATATGATATGTTTAGTTATGAGGAATTTCATGAGTTTCCTATTATAATACAAGTGTAGAAATATAATATTGTTGATGTTTCTTTAATTTTTTTTAAAATTAAAAGTGGCAAGAAAACACAAAGATAAGTTATTAATTCAAGATTTTCTATGTAGCTTCTAACTAATTTATTTACTTATGATCATGTATATCGCGTTCATATGTTTGAAAATTTAACCAATCTCTCTTGAAAGATGGCACTGTTTATATGTAAATGTTTGAGGAAAAGAGCATAAATGTCATGTTTCTAAATACGTTACACCAAAATTTATTTATCAAATGACAAACATTGTTGCAATGTATAAAGATTTATCCAATACCATCTACATGATAAAACTACTCGATAAAATTTTATATACCTACTTTTTTGTATGAAAAATATTATTATGATTTTCGATGTGTATAGTAATTTTACAAAATATAGTTGCCGCCTTTTTAATATCAAATTGTCTAATCAACTCATCTTTACGACATCACACTACAAATATCTCATTTTATAATGTGCATAAGAATTTTTTTCATTAGTAGAATCAATTACCAAATTAAAAGTTGAACATCTAATATTTTACTTGCTAAATTCTTTAAAATAAAAATTAGAAAACAAAAAAAATTTGACAGGTCAAACAGGATTAACATGCTAAGACTCAGTTGGACTTCAAGAACTTATAGGAATATATATTTTTAAAAGTCAAATAGAAGTTCAAAGTAAGAAAATACTCTTGCAAGCTTTAGTTTTTGAAATTAGGCCCGGGCTCAGCACGGGCTAAAGTAAAAAGTGATATAATAAGTTAGTAACTAAGGTTTGTTTGACTTCGGCTTATACACAATGGATAAGTATAATTTTGAAAACTTTGAAAAAGTTTTCACACTCAGAGTGTGTTTGGTATAAAAAAAATTACTTTTATGAAAAATATTTTCACGGAAAATAAGTAATTTTATCCGGTAAGGAGGAAGAAAACGGTAACAATGTAGTAAGCTGGTGGTCAGAGGAATCTCCCACGCCGGTTGTGATTTGTTATTTTAAAGGTTTTTTTTATGGGAATGGTGTGTTAACAATGGTATGATGAGTGGATTGGATGGGGAGGGAGCTGGTTAAAAAAGGGTGGATTAAGATAAATACTAGACACGTGGCGAACTCAAGTGCTAATAAAGAGTTTAGTGTTAATTTAACTCTAATAATTTTTCATCTAGGAATAAGGGTGAATATGTGCCATTTTCGTAATAGCAGGGGTAACGATTGACCCCAATTTTTAATGGTTGATAAATATAAACTATTTCGCAAAGTGCAGTGACAATTTGTATCTTTTTCCTTATTACACAAAGTACTTTTGGTTTACATGTTTACTCTACATTATTAAATTTCTATTTTTTTCCCCTATTATTTTCTTGTTATAGAAATCAAAAGCGATGAAAGAAAAAAGGATGCAGTAAAAGCAACCAGAAATACTTTTAATTCTATGGTGCATTAGGTACGCAAAGTAGTTAATTTTATTCGGTTTTAGGATCAGTATTTATGCAAATGAAGTGATGTGGCCGGCTCCGCTTTTAGCTTAGTTGAAATTTATGAAATAAACTTACTTCATTTGCTAATTCCATAATTATGATGAGCAAATTTGTTTTATATCTGCAACCAAAGATGTAATTATATCTGCACGTTTAGACAGAGAAAGAAATGTAATAAAAATAAAGAACTTCAATTTACTACATGAAAATCTATAATTGACATTTAACAAATGAAATCACTAGTTCATTCATTTCAGCATCTATATCATGTGTTCAGTTCTGCTTAATTATTGAGAAGAAATAAAATCTGCATGAATGTACCCCTCAGTTTTATTTTTTGTGACATAATTTCTTTTTGTTAGTCTATCCAAAAATAATAAATAACATCTTTTTATATTAAAAGTAATTTAACTTTAATTTTCTTAATTTATTCTTAATGATATATCTTTAAAACTACAAAAATCTCATTGCATATTTAAAATAAGAAAGTTCAAAAGTCTATCTGTTCTTTCGTAATCTCAAACTCAGAAATAAAGGGAATATTAATTAAAGGAAATGTTGAGGCTATAGAAGAATCCAATTGATTTAAGGCCCAAAGGAGGAAAGGGAAAAATAGAATCAAATATGACCAACAGACACACAAACAACAGAATTGTCTACACGTCGTTTATTTCAGATTAATTAATTCAACTTATTTTTATTAATATTAAATCGAATTAAATAGATTTTCAAGTTAATATTAGATCATACTAAATAAAAGAATGAATCAATTTATCAAGTCGATTTTTTGTCTTTTTTTTTTTCGGGAGTCAGATTTTGTGAGATCCTATTTTAAATTTATTGAACACCTACTGCTTGTATAGAGTATAACTATACTACACCTTTACCTGATCCTAAAACTAGCCATTTTATTTCCATACGACTGTACTAATGTCCCCGCTACTTTGGAAATACCTCCCATCTTTTATTCCCCTAAAACTAGCGCTTGCCTTTGCTACGGATAAAATCTACCTGCACTGCCCTCGGTGTTTACATCAAACTAATAGACGTATTATATTTATTTGTAAATAAATTCATTTTACTTAATCATAATTAATTAATACATAATTTTACCTAATAAAACCAATTAATCATGATAAATTGATATAATTTAACATAAATATATGATGCGGATAAATTTTTAGAAAATTACCAGTTATGTCCATTTATAAGTTGTTTATTATAAAAATTGGTCAATTCATAAAATATTACTAATATTAGCCAATATTACCAATATTAGCCAATTAACTATTTGTAGCAAAACCAAAGGTCAAATATTTACTTTTATTTGAGAGGGTGTTATTAGAATACATTGGGTACATCTTAAGGAACTTGAATCTCAGTTTTGGGATGATTTGGTTGAGTTTTGAGGTGGTTTGAATTGAAAATTCGAAGTAGAAGATGAAAAAGAAAAAAAATGATATGCGTATCACACTATATATCATTTGTGTATCACATATGTATCATATTTGTATCAAATGTGTATCACATGTATATCCATGCATACATGTGTGAGATACATGCGTGATACATATTTGATACATGTATCGCAGAAGATTTTTTTTAACTCGATTTTAACTATAAATTTTGATACCAAATCAGTCCAAATCACCTCCAATCTTTCTCAAATTTGTATATTGACTCATTTATATGTTTTTAATGAATTTCAACCATACCCATTGAAAAACGTTCTTCTTTGCTTAGATTTTTGGAATCTTGTATATAATGTTTTTGTATTTCATCACCTTATTTGCTACCTCATACATGAAATTTCCTTTCCGTCTTGCTTCTAATGTTGTTGATCACGCTTAAAAATATGGAAGAAGATCTTTGCGTGTGATTCTTGGAGAGAAGAAACCTTATTTATTTGAGTTTTTAATTTTTATACGTGCTTGATTAGTATTGATAAGTCTATAATTAATCGCTAGAAGTTGGTAAGTTGGAACTTATTTGGTACAATTGCTTAAGATTTCCCTAAATTTTTGCCCTTGTCACTCCCAAACCTAAAAGCTAGCCTTGTTTGTGGGCTACACTTAGTTTAAACCAATATTCTTCTAAAGCTGCTAACCATTTTATGACAATTTGGAATGAATGAACTTTCTGAGCATATGCACGTGGAGAGAGGGGAAGTCTACAAATTAAGCTCTGATTGAACCCAAGAAGAAGAGGGATGAAATTGTTAAATACTAAAAACTAATATAATATTTAATTGGTAGTTGGAACAGATAATGTGAAATATAAAATTAAGATAATTGCAGAAAACCTAATCTTTATCTAAAAGGGAAGTCTGTTTCCTCATTTGAGGAAGGAAAATATTTTCTGATAACCAAATCAATAAGACAAACTTTTATTATACTAGACACATCGAATTTAATAAGAAATATGAATAAAGCTACTATGAAGTTGCGTTTGGGAAAAAAGTAAATATACACATAACACACAGTTCATGTTGATAAAGATTATATAATCATAACACTGGGCTTTTTATACCCAAAAAGGGGCGTGTAGCTAGTACTCGATATGTCATGACTAAAATTTCACAGGGATCGTAATGACACTAACATGCCGGCTAGGCTAACCAAACACATAAAATAATAAAGATCAACATGCTAAAATAGGTTTCAATAGCAAACTCTGTTAAAATCATAGACAGATAGTAATAAATTTGAAACGACAAAGTACAAGTGCAGAATACTCAATACAACCTAAACTTGTTTAACGGGTCGGGTTGACCCGATTCCGGACTGGCACAAATCGGTATTAAACCGGCCCGGCCCGGCCCGGACCGGTGGTAGGGGGCCGGGTAGGGCTGGGTTTGGGGGTAAGGGTTGGGACGTTTACATTTTCCTTACCAGTTAAGCGGACCGGTCAAACTCGATTTCAGAAAATCACTGTTGAACCGATTAACCGGACCGGTTCAACGGCTATTTTCTGATTTTTTTAAAAAAAAAATAAAAATTCATTTGACCGTTGGCAACGGTCAGCTTCCAATTTGACCGTTGCCCAATGGATATTTTGCAAGAATAGCCCCTTTTTGGGCAATATTTTTAGAAAATAACACTTTTAGTAATTACTAATTTAGTCCTTTGAAAAACTATAAATACACCCCCCCTCTTCTTCATTTCTTCACTCATCTCTCATTTCTCAAAATCAAATTCTCAATTGTCATTCTCTCATTCTTCACCTAAATAGCAATAAACTATTTGGTTCTCATTTGTTTTGAAATTTAATTTATCGTATTATTTGACGTTTGAAGTTTGAACTTTGAACAATTGATGTTTCTTCGTGCTAACATTGGAGTTGCGAAAATCATCAAGTGTTCAATTTATTGCGGAATTTGGTGCACTCCCTCCAACTCTTTCTCTTATTTATAATTTTATTTGCATGTTTAATTTTTGTTAGTAGTTAAATTTTCACAATATGTTTAATGCTGCAAAAAAAGTGTAATAAGGTTGCTAATCGGGTTAATCGGAAAAATAGAAAAAAAGGTACTACTTCAACATCTAGTAGTAATTTAAATGATTTTACATATATTTCTGAAACATAACCTGATAATAATATAGATTATGAATAATTACAGGAAGATTTCGGTATAGAAGATAATGAATTAGAAATTGAAGATGAGATACCACTTACACCTAGTAGTGTTGGAGTTGGTAGCAGGGGTGGTGGTCGTGGCGCTAGTAGTAGACCACCTGTGGCCCCGACTACTGATCGGAGGAAAAGAAGTAAAGTTTGAAAATATTTTGACGAAATAGAGAATTCTGATAGAGTTAGATGCAAACTTTGTAAAGATAATTTTAAACATAAGACTGGAGGAAGTTTAAGGGGACTGGAACACTTAGTAGACATATGAAAATTACTCATCCTATAGATTATGAACAGTTCATGTTCTTTCCGCTATGGCTCGGGACGTGCTGAATGTGCCAATTTCAACTGTTGCATCAGAGAGTGCATTTAGTCAAGCAAGACAACAATTAGGAGACACCAGTCACTCATTGGGAAGCAATGCTTTGGAAGTTTTAGTATGTTTCAGAGATTGGATTAGATCGGAACGAAGAAATCAGGGACGTGAAGATGTTGATAAACCAGAAGACGAGGAACTTGGAGATATATTAACACATGGTCACCCATATGAATTTAACACCCCAGAAGATGACCAAGAAGTTCATATTGATTATGAAGAACTTACTAAGGCAATGCAAAACCTTTGAATGTAAACTTTAATTTGCAAGTTTGAAATAAAAAAAGAACATGCAAATTATAAGTGCAATTTTTTTCCATCTTCATTGTATCCTATCATCTTAAATTCTTAATGAAATATTCAAATATAAGGATTTTAAAGCCTTTGCAACCTTTATTCAAACACTTTTTTATAAGATTATTTTTTGTTTTTATTTTTATATTTTTACTTTATCTTAATATAAATTACGGTAGTTATATAAAATACAAAACAAATAATAAAAAACCCGGACCGGCCCGGTCCCTTAGGCCCGTAACCGTTCCGGTTCAATAAAATACCAGATAGGACCGGACCCGGTAAATCTGATTGGAAAAAACCGGTGCCGGCCCGGATTGGTGACCGACCGATCACATTTTTCTTCAACCCGGACCGGACCCCCGTCACGCATAATACAACCCCTGGAAAGACATCAACAACTAAATAAAGTAATACAACTGTCTCAATAAAAATATTATCCGAAAAAAGATAATAATAATAATAATAATAATAATAATAATAATAATAATAATAATAATAATAATAATAATAATAATAATAATAATAATAATAATAATAATTGACTCCGAGGCACTACAAATCGATCAAGCAGGACAACTAACCATGAAGTCTTCAAGTAGCTCCTAAACTCTCTCCTGAGTGTCGCTATATCAATATCAAAATCTATACAAAAATATGTAGATTTGTAGTATGAGTATGTAACGACCCGGCAGGTCATTTTGTGTATTGTAGCCCTATCCCCCTATTTATTGCCTCTTCTATGTCCATTTGTAGTTTTGTGACTTGCTTGGATGGTTGGTTTGGTTTGGTTTCGGGGACGTTTTGGAGTGAATTGGGATACTTAGTCCCAAGGTTGGAAGCTTAAGTTGGAAGAGTTGACCGGAGTTTGACTTTTGTATAGATGACCTCAGAATGGAGTTTTGATGGTTCCAATAGCTTCTTATGGTGATTTTATACTTCGGCGTATGTCCAGATGTTGATTTGGAGGCTCATGGGTTGATTTGATGATTTTTGGTGAAAGTGGAAAGTTTGGAAGGTTGAGAGCTTTGAACGATAATTGACTTTATTGATATCGGGTTTGGATTTTGGTCCTGGGAGTTGGAATAGGTCTGTTGTGTCATTTATGACTAGTGTGCCAAATTTGGGCTCATTCGGAATTGGTTTGATATGATTCAACATTAGTTTTAGAGGTTGAAAGTTCATTAGTTCATTAGGCTTGAATTGGGGTGCGATTCATGATTTGATATTTTTTGATTTGATTCGAGGCTTTAAGTAAGTGTGTAATGTATTTTAGGACTTGTTCGTATACTTGGATTGGGTCTCGGGGACCTCGGGTGTGATTCGTATGGAGTTCGGGTCATCTTTGGACTTAGGAGTTTGGCTGAAATTTCTAATGCCTGGTGCAATCGCACCTGTGAGGCCACAGAAGCGGCCTGGTGGTCGCAGAAGCAGAAGAATGCTGGAAACAGTGAGATCACAGATGCGTGTATGTTTCTGCAGAAGCGGAGTCGCTTCTGCGAGGAAGGAACTGCAGAAGCGGGAATGGGCCGGAGGATCAGGGACCGCAGATGCTGAGTAGTTTCCGCAAGAGCGGATGCGCAGATGCGGGGACCTGACCGTAGAAGCGGTAGGTCGGGATTTAAGTTGGGTTCGCAGAAGCGAGGTTTGGACCGCAAAAGCGGTATTGCAGGTGCACGTTTGGGGCCCGCAGATGCGGGATCATTGGGCTGATTTTTATAATCGAGGGTTTCAAGGTTTTTCTTATTTGGAGAGTTTTGGTACTCGGCTAAGGGAAATTTTTGAAAGGGTTTTTGCTACAATCGAAGAGGTAAGTGAAGTTTAATCACTTTTGTTGATAAATATTGATTACTCATTGATTATTACACCTAGTCTATGTGTATTTGAGCTAAAATTTGGGGGATTTTAGGCTTTGGTATTGGAGAGTGAGATTTAACGATTTGAGGGTCGATTTGTATATGTAATTGGACGAAATTAGTATGGTTGGACTCGTAATTGAATGGGAATTCGAAACTTGTGAATTTTTTCGGGTTCCGAGGTGCAGGCCCGAGGTTGACTTTTGGATTAACTTTTGATTTTGGTTAAAATCTTAGCTTTATCATTTGGATTCAATTTCTATGGATTTTATTGATTATATTAAGTTGATTTGACTAGATTCAGGTCGTTCTAAGGTTGATTCACGTGGGAAGGGCTTGTTAATGGAGTGATTTGGCTTGTTTGAGATAAGTATCTTATCTAAACTTGGTTGATGCACTAGTGGCCTGAATTATTTGCGATAGCTATGTGCTATGCGTGGCGCATATGTGTGGGTTGATCCCATATGCGTACACCGGGATATATTTACATACTCGGGGTAGTTCTTAGGCTATACCGTGCTTTGAATTGATTGCTAAGCTTCAAGGTGAGATGTTTCTCCTATTTGTACCCCTCTATGAACTATTTGTACAACGTCTTAGATTTTGTTGAGGTTATTCTTCTGATTGAACCTGATAAATTGCTATTTCATGCTGAAATTATCTTTTCTAGTTGTGATAACACACATTGCATGTGCCTACACTATAACATGTTATTTATACCGGTCTAGGAATATGAAAATTGATAATCATTAATCATGTACCTATATTCTCGTATATTTGCTTTTTGTGTGTTATGATCTGGACTGGTAGCCTGTGACCACACTGGGCAGATTGTGATTATTGACACGTGAGTTATCCATGCAGTTGTCCATGTAGCACGTGAGTTATCCGTGTGAATCCAAATATTGATATTTTTAGCATGTGAGTTGTCCATAAAGCACGTAAGTTGTCCCTGCAGTTGATATTATTAGCACGTGAGTTGTCAGTGCATCGTATGAATATGGATCCACCCCCATAGGGTCACCCTCTCATGTTTATCTCTTAATAATGTACATGCGGATATTGAGGAAAACTGATTAGTGGTTTGGTACGATAATGGAAAGGTTGAGGAAAGTCTAACCAGTGTTTGTTTTGGATTTTGCATTTCATCTTTATTTGTAATTTCCATGGTTAATTACCTGCTTTATTTGCATATCATCTTTATATTCCGTATCATTGACTGAGCAGAGTACCTAAGTAATTGTACACACGTACACAGATAGGTCATTCCTGTGCTTAATACTTGATCACATTACTGTTCTGTACTTGTTGAACCTACGAATCTGTACAGGTTATAGCAAGTATCATTTATAATTCTTGCTTCTTTTACCTCACCGAGGTTAGCTATGATACTTGCTGAGTACATTGGGTCGGTTGTACTCACGCTACACTCTACACTTAATTGTGCAGATCTAGGTGTCGAACCCAGTCATCAGTAGCCGAGTCTAGTAGTAGAGTTGATTGGTGAGAGACGAGATAGAACTGCATTCTTGACCGCAGTCTTAGCATCTCTTTTCTTATATACTGTTGTCCTTACTTCAGACAGTATTGTTCTTGATCATTCCAGACTTGTATTTCCGTATTAGAGCTCATGACTCTATATTTATCAGTTTCTAGGAGATTTATCATGTATTAGAAGTATTTTGTTACATTAAGGTTCTAGACTTATGTTATTTCTGTAAATTCTATTATTTTGATTCTTCATTGTTATGTTCAACTTGCCTAGCAAGTGTCTTAGGCGCTATCACGGCGGGTTAAAATTTTGGGTCATGACAAGTTGGTATCAAAGCTCTAGGTTCATAGGTATTATGAGTCATGCGCAAGTTTAGTAGAGTCGTGTGGATCGGTACGGAGACGTCTGTACTTATCTTTGATAGGTTACCCAATTGTTAGGAAACTTCACTTTCTTGTATTCTTGTCGTGCGGATTTGTTATTCTTAAATCTGAACTTGACTCTTCTATTCTCTCATAGATGCTGAGGACACATGCGACCAGATCAAGCAGACGGACACCAATACCATCAGTTAGGGTCACGAGAGGCCAAGGCTGCGGTAGAGGCTGAGTTGCGGCTCGTACTACATCTAGAGAAGCACCTATGGAGCCACCAAGAACTCTAGCTGAGGATCAGGTACTGAATTTTGTTGACTCGGCGGGGCCAGCTTAGGCACCAACAATGCCCATCATGATTCCTGGCCTTCAAAAGGCCTTAGCCCAGATTTTGACTGTGTGCACGAGCCTAGATCAGACGGTTTCGGTTCCAACTGCACCAACCACTTCATAGGCCGTGGGAGGTGCCCAGACCCCTACCGCCCGTACTCTAGAGCAGCTAGCTCAGGGACTCCAGATACCGGGTGTATTGCCAGTTCAGTCGGTTGTTGCTGCTCAGGCCGGAGTTGGACCACTTATGAGTGATGAGGAGCAGAAGAGGCTAGAGCGGTTTGGGAGGCTCAAGCCTCGAGAGTTCAGTAGAGCAGAGTTAGAGGATGCTTAGGATTTTCTAGACAGGTGTCAGTAGATTCTTCGCACAACAAGTATTTTGGACACCAGTGGGGTTGCATTTACTACTTTTCATCTGATATGGGTAGCTTACATATGGTGGCATACTTTTAAGTTGAGTAGGCCAGCCGATGCAGCACCACTTACATGGCATGAGTTCTTAGTTCTCTTCTTATAGAAATTTATTCCACCGACTCATAGAGAGGCATTGCGTAGCTCGTCATGCAGTATGGTTGGTTCCCACTGAGAGGGAGAAGATTAGGAGGTTCATCGATGGCCTCAACTATGAGTTATGTTTCAGTATGGCTCGAGAAGTGGCGACTAATGCTAGGTAGGACCAGTCATGATTGCTAGACGATTAGCCATTACAACAGAGGTCGTTCTTCTGGACCCGTTCAGGCAGCTTGCCATGTTCCTCGTGGTTCCTCAGTTAGCCACAATTCCTACAGTGCACGCCCAGATCAGTCATCATTTAGTGCATTGCTGGCACAAAGTTCTTACCATGCCTCATCTGTACAGGGTCCCACGGGCAGCTATTCAGATCATCAGGGTCAACAACTCTATCAGAGGAAAGGTTGTTTTGAGTGCGGGGACTTGAGTCATCTTAAGAGAGATTGCCCCAGACTACTAAGTAGGGTTCTACAGCAGAGCTTGCAGCCTATGATTTCAGTTCCAACAACTGCTCCACCCGCGTAACCAGCTAGGGGTGGGCATAGTTAGCATGAGGCCTCCCTAGAAGGGGAGGTCGATTTGGTGGTGGTCAGACCCGTTGCTACGCATTTCCAGCCAGACCAGAGGAAGTTGCCTATGATGCCGTGATCACAAGTATTGTTTCAGTGTGCCACAAGGATGCTTCGGTATTATTTGATCCTAGTTCCACTTATTCATATGTGTCATCATACTTTGCTCGTTATTTAGATATGGCTCGTGATTCTTTAGTTATGCCTATTTATGTATCTACACCGGTGGGTGGTTCTATTATTATGTACCATGTGTATCGGTCGTGTGTGGTAACTATTGGGGGATTAGAGACGATAGTATAGTTTATCTTTTACTACTTAGCATGGTTGATTTTGACGTGATTTTAGGCACGGATTGGTTGTCACCATATCACGCTATTATGGATTTTCATGCTAAGACCGTGATGTTGGCGATGCCAGGGTTGAGTGGAGAGGTTCCTTGGATTTTGTTTTCAATAGAGTGATTTCATATTTGAAGGCTCAGTGAATGGTTGGGAAGGGATGTCTGGCATATTTGGCCTTTGTGAAGGATGTTCGTGCTAATACTCCTACCGTTGAGTCAGTTCCGGTAGTGAGAGACTTTCCATATGTGTTTTCTGTAGACCTACCGGGCATGCCACCCTATAGGGATATTGATTTTGGTATTGATCTGGTGCCAGACACTCAGCTCATCTCTATCCCACCGTATCACATGGCACTAGCGGAATTGAAAGAGTTAAAGGAACAACTTCAAGAGTTGCTTGATAAGAGCTTTATCAGGCCGAGTGTGTGTGCCTTGGGGTGCACCAGTTTTATTTGTGAAGAAGAAGGATGGTACTATGAGTATGTGTATTGACTACAAGAGTCATATAAGGACTTTCAGTAATTTTTCATAATTTTAAAGTCTTTAAAATTGATTTTCTCTTGCATTTAAATTGTTTAAATATTTATTAATTATCCTTTCAAATTATTTTGTGATGACTTAATCATCCAAATTTATTATATACACCTACATGTATGTATTATAATATTCTACTTCATTTTATATACTTACATTTGTATTTTTCGAGCTATTTGCACAATTTTACAATAATAGCCTATATTCTACAATTAATTGCATTTGTCATTTTATTCAGGGTCAAATAATTTTTTCATATTTTTATAATCTTCAACTATTATTTTAAAGTATTAAGTTTCATAAATAGTTTTTTTGATATTTTATTTAACTATTTCCCCTTAATTTCTTGTATTTAAAATCCAACCCAATCCTAAGCCAATTGTTTGGACCAAATTAATGGCCCAATTACCCCAAACCTTAGCCCAATAACCCCTAACCCAATACCAGCGACCCACTACCCTATACCCGTCCGCTAACCCGATCCGCCACTCATTAAATCCTGGTCGTTGATCTCAAAGATCAACGGGCCACACCCTCCCCCTTATTTTTATTAAAGATCAACGGGCCACACCCTCCCCCTTATTTTTATTACCCAAACTCCTGAAACCCTAACCCATTACCTCCCAAACGGCCGCCCCAAAATACTCTCAACTCCCCCTCTCTTCTAAGAAACCCTAGCATCTCGCCTCCCTTAATATTCTCCGATTTCGACCTAAAATATGAAATCATTCTGTGATTCACTTACCTTATTCGTAATACCTCGCTATTATGTACGCGTCTGTTTAATTAATTGAGTACTTGCTCGATTTTGGCAAGTATGACCTTCTGAGATCGGACTAGATCAACTTTGATCTATGGAATTTGGACGATATTTTGTCCATATACATGAGAGAAAAGGGTGATTCTCGCCTTTATTTGTTGGCTTGCGACCCAGGAATCCTAATTAGGGTTTGGAATTTGATTTTTTCCCTTCACCAGTTACTCTACTGATTGCATGTAATATTTTCCTTTTTCTGGTTTATGTTTGCTTGATTTCTTTCCTTGTTTACTCGCCTGATTTAACACTATATAAACCCCTCTCCCAAATTCCCCAAAGGAGACATTAATCACTATTATTCTTTTACTTTTTCACTCTATATTATTTTGAACTTTGGCTCTTGGCCGGCTAAGAGCCTAGGCCATCGAAATTTGACTAATTGACCTTTCTTGGTGCGAGCACTGCCCGAGGTTCATCTGAAACCCTTGGGAACTCTAACGCACTGAGATTTTGGGTTCTTGTGCTCTTAGTTGATTTTTGGAGTACTGTTGAGATTGTTCTTCTTGTTTACCTGTTTATTACTTGATAACAGGTAAGTTTCCTTGGCCTTCGCAGTTTCATTCTCCTTTGTTTGTGTTCGTATTCCGTACACTCATGCCACTGAAATTTTTGTGAGTCAATATGTTTATATGTCATCTCTGTATGCGGCCTTATTGGCTCTGAAGTTGTCTTATGACTCTGAACTTTTTATAGTATTTGATCTTCCCTAAAATTCCCAACTCTGATATGACTATTACCTGTGTTTAATATGAAGGATTGTTGGCTCTCTTAAACATGTTTACCTTAATATGTGTGTTTGAATGCTTATGTCACGCCCCGAACTCGGGAAGTGCGATCGGCGCTCAACCGAGTAAACCCGGCCAAGCAAGCCTACTAGATGCCTTCTACCCAACTCACCCATGAATAAAGAGAAGTATATATTTCATTAATAAGTCAGTAAGAAGTCATGTGAACAACACCAGTCCTTTTTCCATTAGTCACGCCATTAACAAGTCTTTGAAACAGAACATAGTACAATCATAGTTAAAGTGGAACAAATGATATGATTACATCATTTTTAGTTTAACCTTTCCAAAAATAAAAATAACCCACACTATATCTACGGAGTCTCTAACGGGTACAAAAGGTACTAGGGTAATGCCGGCAACAAGGCCCCGGCTATACATCAAAATATAATACATAAGAAAACAAAAGGTGCATGACCCCAATATGAAATGGGGCTCACCAAGTAGCTGAGAGGAGGATATACTGCTGTCACTTATGGATGTCGCTGCTATGGAACCACATGCATCCATTAAAAGATGCAGTGCCCCCGACAAAAGAGGCGTGAGTACATGTGGAATAGTACTCATATGTAAGGCAAACAGACAACATATGAAAATACGGTAACTCAAATAAGAGGCAAACAATGGACATCAAGGAACTACGAAATATCCCATAGATTCAAATTTGAGGTCTTATTATACTACATCATTTTAAACCTCTTTTAGGATCAACTGAGCCATATGAACTATATGTGGAATACATAATATAATGTAATTAAAACAACATGTACAAACAACGTCAATAAAAGTGGCGCCTATTGTCTACGTTAATAATGTGTCTCACTAGACCGTCATATCCCTCTCTTGTTTTACGACCATACATTTCATAGACCATTCTTAGTGTTCACATGTCATATTATACACCTATGCGTCTCATAGACCGTCCATAGTATTTATTCATACCGTACACCTATACCTTTTATACATGATACACCTATGCATTTCATAGACCGTCCATAGGATTCCATACACAATATACCTATGCGTTTCATAGACCGTCCATAGGATTCCATACACAATATACCTATGCGTTTCATAGACCGTCCATAGGATTCATAACACATTATACCTATACATTTCATAGGGTTCATAACACATCATAGGTTCCTGGATCATTGGAACACTTCATGTTCATGCTCATCATGGAGAAACATAGTTTATTGCATTAACACATGCATGACCAATCATTAAGTAGATTTCAATGGTACATAGACCCAATTTCTTTCCTTAAGGTTCATCATCATTTAGCATAGGACGTCTCTTTTACACCTCATTATATACCTCTTTGTCATCTTGGGTCACTAGCTAAGTTCATGATTCTCGTTTTGGCAATGGCCACAGTTCATGGTCATAACTAGTCATGGGTGATCATAGGACACTAATGACATTATTATATAAAGGAGTCAAAACTCATCTCATAATGTTTCACACATTCTTTCATTTCATTGGCACTATTGACCACAAATATAATTCTCATTCTTGGCACGATGACCACATTTCTACATCTCATACTCGCTTTATTCACTTTCAAACATCATTACGGATCATAAATAGTAAAGCATTTCTATTCAAGACTTTAAGTCCACATGTGAGCAGGTACGAACGTTAAGCACATTGAGATTTCTTACACAATTTGGCATAATAGATTTTATTTGGGCTACGACTTGATGTTATAACAATTAGATATGCAACCCATGCTTCAAACATATTTTCAAATAACACGTAACATAATAGGACATTTGGAATACATATTGAGCATATATCTTTTGGACACAAGGCTTATTCAAATAATCAATTTGTAAAGAGTAAATCGAGACTTACAAGGACATCATGAGATTCAATTTTAGGAGAGAAATTTAGCCAACATACCTTGCTTCGAGCCCTTTAGTTTACTACAACATTCCGAAAATCCTAGCCACTTCGATCTATTTAGAGATATAGCAAAATTGAACACAAATTAGGAATATGTTCATGGTCCAGCTCATTTGAGCATTTTATCAAACACTATGTGTGCAAATTTGTTACAAGGTCTACAAGATTTCCTTCAATCCACAACCCAATCTTTACCCATTTGAGCTCACCAATCGTCCCACAAATCTTATTGGTACATGCATGTATAAATAATACTCTTTCACCCAAGAATCATACTCCCAATCACCTATATTTTTCCCAAACACGAAATTGAAGAATTGGGGAAAGAAATTCTTACATCTTTGAATCCCTAGCAAGATCCTTGTGAATTCTTCAAGCCTTGAGCAAGAATTGATGAACAAATGGCTAGGTCTTCTCTTTCTCTCTCTAAGATACTCTCACCTCTCTCTAAAAATATCAGATGAAGCCTTTAAAAATGACTCCCAAAGCCTTTTTTATAAAAATGGGATTGGGTAAAATCTCAAAAACTTAAACTTGCCAAAATCGGGTCTGCGATCGCAGACCATGCAGCATAATCGATATGCGGCCCGTATAACGGCCGCGAAAATGATGCCTAAAAAAACTGGACTCGCCTGATCCAGTCTGCTACAGTTCTGCTATCCGCAGACTTCTTCTATGACTGAAATACGGTCCGGGAAGTGCATATGCGATTGCATAATGGATCGCAGAAATGGCCTTTAAATTCAACAATCACTGTGCTTTAATTCGCGATAGATCTGTGGTTCGTAGATCAATTCTACGACCGCAGAAATGCCCTATGCTTCAGAAGATTTTCTTTAACTCCCTAATGCACTGTTTAACCCAAAAGGTCTGAGCCACGATAAGCTTGTGAGCCACAAAGAATTTCTACAATCTTCAAACACGTAAGCCTACCTCGACACCACGAAACCTTAAATTCGCTTAGGAAATTTTATGGGGCCTTTCATTCTCCCCCACTTAGGATCATTCGTCCTCGAATGAGGGTCAAAATTCACCATTAGCATCCAATGTGGCCCAACTACTAATTCGCACACACCAGTAGTTTCAAAATTTAGATAACTCCCTAAATCTCCAAATATTTCACCAGAGTCTCCCCTGTAACTGGGTCTATCCACCTATCATAGAATCCCAGAATTTGATCCTAACAATAAATTGATAACACCACATTGTACCACAGACTTGAAAACAACATCAACAGTGACATCCTAGGCATTGCATTATCAATTGGAGGATTTTCATAAACCGTACGAGTCTGGATGCCACTATAGAAAGTAAACTCCTCGACCCAGTCATGATTCGACATACTAGAGCACATCATTGTGGGAACCTCACAACTTTTCTTGCTCTTCCTGAATCTCTACTTTTAAGAGACAATACGAAACATGATCTTCAAATTTCTTGTATCGACCTTTAGCCTCATGCAACATTCGTGAAATATTCTAAACACGTTTGTCCACACTTGGATATAGAAAAATTACAAGAAAATCGCATTTCCTTATATGTGAAATCTTATGCACATACGCCAATATAGTGACTAAGGGCATACACCTTCACCCACATCTTTCTCTTATATGAACACCCCCCTTAGACACCCTTCCTAATCACTTAAGTCGTGTTATAAGCTTGGGTTAACACCTCTAATCCCCCACCCTACCAAAACCTATAGCCATTGCATCTTATCATTTCCGTATGAGTTAAACCTAACGTGGTTGAAGGTCCAAAACATGTAAAGAAGTACGATCCCATGGTCAAGCATACATGGCACAAAACTTTATGGCCACACACATTCACACACATCATGTAACACGGGGAAATGGGGTTGGAGTAGGGGTGGGCATTCGATTTTCGATTCGATATTTAAAAATTTCGGTTCGGTATTCGGTTTATCAATTATGTATACCAAATACCGTACCAAAATAGTTCGGTACGGTTCGGTATTTCTTTGTTTGGTTCGGTACGGTTTCGATTTAATACATATTCATGTGTCACGTACTGTTAAGTGCTAAGAGCCTAAGCATTAATCAAGCAGAAACAAGCCAGATGGTGTACAACAAGAACAAAGGATCAAGATTTTGCTACACCATCTCCAAGAAAGTCCAAAGCTTTCCAAAAAAATAAATATTTTCCCCCAAAACCAAAGAAATAATGGAAATTCAGATGCTTCTTTCAATACAAACCAATGATATACATATGAAGTATATTGAAATGGTCATATGATAAAGGAAATTACAGTTCTTCTTCAAATAAAGGAAATTACAGTTCTTCTTCAAATAAACAAGTATGAACTGTACATATGAGCTAATTAAAATGGTCATATGAAGACTCCACGAGTCATGACATAATGAAGACTTTACAGTTCTTCTTCAAAGATAATTCAACAGATCGCAAGTCCCAGTAATAAATTTGAAGTAGCAAATAAGGATATAAAAAATTGAAGGACAATACAAGAAATCTGCACCGATGCCTTTAATCGTCTAAGCTTCCTTTATCTCAACTTATGAGATTTACTCTCCAATTTATCCGCTAGCAAGCTGCAAAAAAAAAGAAACTCTCAACATGAATTAAGTATACATTTAAGCATCAAGGATCCAGTTTTTTCGAAAAATAAAAGCATTGCAACTTAGCTGAGGATGTTTTCCACTAAGAAATTATACTTTTTGAATAAACATCAAAATAAACATACGCCTTAAAGAAAACTGAGTGCAGTAATACATTTTTAATGCTTTCCATAATCTTAAAACCCCAATACCAATCAACATATTATACTTTAATCAGTAAAGGAAGAGTGAGCTAGCCATGGATGATGCAGCGGATGCTCATAGGACTGATTTGATGATCATAACAAGGTTCATGTTGAATGAGCAGAGCAAATACCCTAAATCACGTGGTGACTTCACTATCTTGCTCAGCCACATTGTGACGCCGTCTCTATCGCACTCCCATACCGCAGTCGCAGTCACAGGCTCACAAGTCACAACCGATCTGTTCACTTCTTTCTTGACACTTGAGAGCTGAGAGTGGAGAGAAACCTAATTCTAATTCCTATAGTGAAACTAGGGAAAGAGACTAAGAGAGTAAGAGAGTTGGGCTTAGTCTTATTGGGCTAGAGATACAAACTTAAAATTTTGGATAAGGCTAGGGCAGTATAGGACTAGGATAAGAATTAGGAAGCACATGAAATTCTTCAAAAATTCGGTATTTCGGTATACCGAAATTTCAAGATCTTAATACCGAGGACCATATCGTTATACCAAAATACCAAAAATTTAATACCAAATTATACTGAAATACCGAAAAAACTGAAAATCGAAATACCGAATTAATTTGGTCCGGTTTGGAATTCGATTTTTCGGATTTTATGCCCACATCTAGTTGGGGGACTTACTTGTTGTTCCTTGGTTGTTGGGGCAGTGCCTTAGCTGATGACCCTTGACTCCGCACCCGAAACATTCATCAGTGCCACATCGGCACACCCCCAGATGACGCGTCCTACACTTGGGACATGGGGGCCTCTACTGCAGCGGTTAGTTCCCGCTTGACTGGACCTGCTGATTAGATCCCTTATTGCCTTGGTCTGGCATACTATGGCCCCACCGCTGCTGATCAGGCCCTGATGGTACTGCTCTAAGTTAAGACTGAACAACTGATTGCGTGGGTCTGGATGACACTCTCCTATGTATTGCCTTTCTACCATTACTCCCACTGTAGGAGACACTAAAATTGCCCGCGGACTGGGTCTTTTTGTTGTTATCTTACTCCGTCTTTCTTTTTAACGTTTGATCCTCCGTAGCTTGAGTGAACGCCACCATTTCCCCATAATTCATATTAGAATTCAAGGCAACTGTAGCGGCCTCGTTAATAACCAATGAGCTAAGGCCTTGCACAAAATGACGTACTCTAGCCTCCATAGTGGGTAACATGTAAATAGCATACTTGGACATACAAAACCTTAAATTCCTTTACGAAATTTTATGAGGCCTTACAGCTTCTTACCTACTACCCTCCCTACTTTGTTCTACATCCTTACGATAGACTAACTCATATGTTCTAATGTATCTGATACTCTACTGCGGCCAATTCTTAACTGTGATGTCCGCCAATTGTGAGCTTTATTGTGTGTTCCATGCTTAGTTCAATCCTGGGCTATTTAATAATATTTATAGTCTGTAAGGTGAAAATGTAGTATCCAGCCTTTATGTGACAATCTAGCTATTAATGTGTCTTTGCATATTGAGAATTCTGGCTTTACTAAACCTGTTTAGTTTGCTATGTTATGCTGATGTTTGTTGTCAATCCTGCTTTCCTACCCTATCCTGGATTGTTATGTCAACCAAATTCATGCTTAGGAAGTAATTTAGTCCATGCCTAACTTGTTGCTCTTTTGGTCCTACCGTTCATGAGGACCTGTTATTTTGTATTTGTGATTCTTTTGTGTGTTTGCTGATTTGCTCAATCATGCACTCCTTAGTACCAGTTCAGACCTTAGGAATAAATTTTACAATTGACCTTCTTTCACCATACATGGAAAAATAGTATTAGATTTGATGCTCGCTTCTCTTACTGTTTGATATTGTCTCTTGTACTATGATAACTTTCTCTCGTTAAGTAATTGCTCGACCATGAACCTATACTGTTAATTTCAATGTTGAACTTACTACTTTGAGGCTGTTCTTTATTGCTCCCTTAGCTTTTCATTATCAGATCCCCTATTTAAAAATTGCCTTAAGCTGTTTTTGACCATGCTAGTGTTTGAAACTTTATTCGGAAGAGTCTGTTATCCCAGGATAATCAATCATGTCCCCTTAAAATGCAAAGAATGAATTCGTCTTGTGTGTGTCCTGCCAATATGTCACATATTTTTGTCTATACATCTTGGTGATACTTAGCTTTACAGCTTTAAGAAAATAAGTGTGTGGGCTTCCTTCCTGGGTTAGTTAGTTCAATATATAGTCTGTTACTTTTGGGCTTGGCTGTTGGAGTCAGACTTACTACAGGTCTTATGAGCTGGGTTTTTGAGTCTATTGGACATGTCGGAGGCCTAGAAAAGCACTAGGTCATCTGTACTGGGCCTATCATTGGGCCCATAGTGGTTTGTTCTGTAATTATTCATATTTGATTATTTCATTCATGCTGTAATAACTTGTAATAACGAATGATGGGGAAGTTAATAAAAGGGGACTGTGGGTATTCTAATACTTACATGAATGGGTAGAAAACATGCCTATAGGGTTTATGTGTTTTATTTGCTATTACATCCAGCATGCCTTATTTGTTTCGTTTAGCTTGTGTTGCACACTAATAGGAATTGTGCCTATAGGAATCATGCACACACTTCACTTAACTTTTCAAAATATGCTATACTTATTACCATGTCCGCTATTTAACGTTCTTAAATAATATGCCTATAGGATACAATAATGCAATGCTTTTGCCAATCTAGATACCATGGCTATAAGGTTTAATAATTAATCAACTGTTTCATGCTGCTTTTGTACTGCCTCACTTAGATAACTTGCCTATAGGGATAAAGTGTTATAAAATCAAGTCTAATTGTTAGAAATCCTGCCTATAGGGTGTTTATCCGGTGTTTTCAAGCGACTTCACTGCCTAATCATGCGACTATTAGAGAACATGACTATAAGGTACTGTCACTTGCCTAAGACGCATATCCATAAAATCAGCATTGGTAATTCAGAATTAAGGGATTGTTTTCACCACCTTATTATGCAAACGATTAGATATCCTATCTATAGGACTTGTAACGCTCTAATCTGCGTACACGTATCCAGAAATTACAACACTGCCTGTAAAATGCTGGAATCATTTAGAAATTATGCCTATTGGACTTAATGATTCTAATACGTCTTAATTCTGTCTACTGCCTAACCATAGATCTGTTTGCGTGCTTTCATGCTTATGTGTGGAGGTTAACTTGAGCCTTTTATTGCTAATGTATGCTGTCCCATCTGTTTAGAATGTCGCCTAGTTTTATCATTTTGAGCAACCTAAATAAAGTCTAGAACCACCTGATAGTAGGTCCAAAGCCTCCTGGACCATAGGCATGGGACGGGTAGTGCACGCATAGGGAACAACTTATAATTGAATTAAAATTCCTTTAGGTACACAACTTCAACATAATAATCGGGTAGCAGGAGATGATAGTCTGTGCCCGCTGAATAATACGAGCAACCTCTACCTTAAGAGAGATGCGAAGTATTATTTATGTTACACGAGGTGATCCTTTAGGCTAAAAAACTTAGGGCCCCCTCTTCCTTTTTTATGTGCGTGTTATTTACACTTAGTCATTCAACATAGATCAATATAGTTTGTACCTTTGTAGTTATTAAGACTTGTACCGATTCTCATATATTTTAATAAGACTCCACAACTTCTGATTTTCCCTTCTATTTATTTGATCTCCTAGCTTAATTACATAATCCACATAGTCTAAAGATAGGCCGGGACCCACAGTTATGGACCTCGAAGAGTGACTAACACTTCTCTTTGAGGTAATTTAAGCCCTTACCCGATCTTTGGTGGCGTTGACTAGTCAAATAGAGTTATTTGCAAACTGGTGCCCTAACACACCTTAAAATCGTTTGGTGGCGACTCTTCTCTTTCAATATACCATTTAAAAAGAGTTGTCACATGTCGAAACTCGTTTTCATGAGAAAACGGGACACGACAGCATGGCGACTCTGCGGATTACTTTCTTTTATTTTTTTTAAAGTGCTATTACATGCACATCCCTTTCCTTATTCACCTTTATTTGTTTTAAAATGCTATTACATGCACATCCCTTTCCTTATTCACCCTTAATTGCTTTAAACTGCTATGACGTGCACATCCCTTCCCTTATTTGTTTTAAATTGCTATGACATGTACGACCTCTCTCCATCTCCATCATCTTGTATAAGACTACTACATTATGACTCTCCCATACCTATTTCCATGCCTGCTTCATTACGTTCTCACATATTTTCATGAGCTAAACTGACTTCTTTCTTTTGTCTTTCCTTTCTTTTCTCTTCTTTTCATGTTCACTTTTGCTATTTTATTTACTTCTTTTATGTACTTTTATCGTGAAAATACTTGGCAATGTATCATTATTTGTGCATAAAGCATGTTCAGCATCATACTCCATTCGTGCCAATTATCAACATAGTGCCTCTTGATGAGTGTCCGCGCTTTCATGAAATCACCCTTTTAAATCGAAAAGGCTTATTTGCGGTAGACTAGTCGATCAACGGTACAATCGACGGTCTCATGCCTTTCCCTCCCAAGTTGTCCAATTGGGAGTACCCGTCTAGACCCTTCTAGAAACCCTACTCCAATTTGAAATGTACATGCATCATGCTCAACCTAGTACGGGTTGAAGTGTTGTTAACGTAACAACCTGCTAAGATAAACCTTGTCCAAAGTCCGACTGTATTTCCACAATCCCAATGGATACTGTTATATTATTTGCATTAGTTGGAGAAAATGTGCCAACATGTTGATCATTATTGCGTAAGCAGTCAAATCTGGAGGGGAAAATAGCTAACCTTTGTTTGTTTGCAAAAAATGAAGCACGAAATCTCCAGGTTCTGTATGGTCCAGAATATCCTGCCTCTGCTACTTGACTGGTGGAAAGACCTTGCGCCTTGTGACAAGAATCATGTGAGGAGAGTACTTGGTGACCTGTCATCTTTGCTGAACATTCAACCAAATAGGGAATTGATTCTACTATATTCTGGAATGAGAAATGAGCTGATTTTCGGTTCGACGATATAGAAATGACCCCTCTCCTAGAAATAATAAGGGGTTTCTTACCATGGGATGGTCCGGGACTGCTAGTACCAGAGAATCGCACTCCCCACGATTTTCTGAAAATGTTGGGTTTCAAGAAGAATGATGAACTGCTATGTCTGAAGAAATCATACATCCCTTTTGAGTTTCTTTACGAGCATTATGGGCATAGCAAGTCATATCGTCTTCATCATGATGAACTAGCCATTACCTCTTTGGGATGGGTGCATCGCCGTGTTTATGTTTTCATTGTCTGCTTCCTGGGGTTGTTGATCTTTCCAATGAAAGAGGGAAGAAATCATACTCGCTTAGCCATGGTTGCCAGGAACTTAATGGATGGTATCGAAGGACAAACTTATACTATCATCCCAATGATCTTAGCTGAGATGTAACGTGCTCTAGATCGGTGTAGGCGTAGGTTCGGCCACTTTGAGGGTTGCAACCTATTACTACAAGTCTGGATGCTGGAACACTTTCAGAGGGGTGAGTATCATCAACAACTTCTACGAAGGACACTAAATGACTACATAGCCAACCATCACCCAAAGAGAATGACATTTACTCCAGACAAGTTTGCAAAACCTGGAAATAATGTAAGTTGAGTGCGTTTCTTTAGTAATTTGACAGACGAGCAAGTGCATTGGATGTTTGAATGGTTTCCTAGTAGTGAGTTCATCATCAGGTCAATGGCGACTACTCATTTGGTATTGATCGGGCTGCGAGGTATCTACCCTTATGCTCCTATAAGGGTAATGAGATAAGCAGGAAGAAAACAAGTCATACCTCGGGTTTCCAACATGGTCCAGTACAAGGCAGATTTCAAGGGAGATGTCATCCCGTTCAAGTTTGAAGCGAAACACATGTGGAACTAAAAGATTATTGTGGAAGGAGAGACTATTGAGCTAGACAGGTATCACACCGGTCATATGTACTACTATCTATCATGGCTGGAAGACGACGTAGCTGGGGACGTCAAACCAGGAGTCAACCTGAAGGATAGGATCATAGATGAAGTGGCTGAGGCACAGGTGAAGTACAAGAGGCTACGCAAAAGGGTGTTCGAGTCCGAAGCAAAACATCTGGAGAAGCACAAAGTGAACATGGATGCGATAATAGAATAGAAGGAGATTGCCACTAAGTCAACGGAAAGATTGGAATACCTGGAACAAGGACTGATGGAGTTAAAAGGGAAGATGAGAATGAGACTCTTGGATTGTCAAGGCATGAACAACAATGAGGGAGAGAATCTAGCAAAAGCTTACTTACTGTTGGATATGTGCGACCTGGAAAACTTGATTGATGGGATCAAAAGAGCCAAGCATAGAGAAGGTCCTTCAGGGACCATTAGATTAGGAGATAATGTTCTTTACTGCTTTCTAGCTTAGATTAGATTTCGATGTAATAAGGCTTGATGCCATTAGTGACTTTATTATTATTATCGATTTAGTGAAAGCTTGTTTGGCCTATTTTTGCATTAATGAAATGATGCAAAGTTGACATCAATTTTCTCCAAGTCTATGTGTCGCTTAGGCCTACCTCAAGCACAATGAGGTCCCCCAAATTAGGACGCGAATTATTACATGATTTTGTGAAACATGTTTAAATATTGCGAACACTCTTTTATTTCACCTTACTGACTTGGTTATCTTTTTGCTTTTTTTTTTGATTATTCCCATTCTCAAAGGTTGGTTCGTGCATACTGGCATCATAAACATACCACACTATATCCAGAGGTCCTCCACCTCCTCCTCCACCAACGACCTGAAAAGTAAAAGCAAGGGTAAATAGAAAATGGATGATTTAAGCGGTATCAGGAAAGACAATGCTGCTATAACAGAAAATGTTGAAACTTCAGATGGCAGAAGTACTCGGGGCAGAATGAGTTGGTCTTACGTTTGGAATAGAAAATCTTGGAATTACAGGGCGAGCTTGAGCAGGTCCGAAATCTGGCAAAATTCTCCCTCATTCTCAATGTTCTCGACATCCACCAGCAAAACCCGACTACCCAAAACCAAACACCACCACAAAATGCACAAAATCAGAATCCACCACCCATTGTTCCGAATCTTCCCGCACAACACCAGCATCATAATCCCGCACCTCCCCAAAACCTTAACCCGCCTTTAGTGCCAACCCCTCAACACCATCACCATCATCCATCTCAATACCCGTAAACCACCACTTATCACAATCCCCAAAACCCACCACAACCCACTCCCGATCCCCAAAACTCGACCAATGACCACCCATATACCCAAGTTCCGGGAATTCATCAAAGCAACCCGATATATGTGTAAACCTTACCCCTTACCCCGCAACAAACCCTATACATACCCGAATCAATTGAGAAGGACCTATTCATTAGAAACATGACAGAGGAACTCAAGAAGCTCACACGGAGAGTCTAGAGGTTGAAGGGGGAAAAGGCGTTGAAGGTCTAAACTATGAGGAACGGTGCATTCAACCGGATGTGGAACTGCTAGAGGGTTACAAACCTCCCAAGTTCGAAATATTTGATGGTACTGGTGATCCGAAGGTGCATCTGAGAACATATTGAGACAAGCTTGTAGGAATGGGAAAAATGAACAAATCCACATAAAACGGTTCATGCAAAGCCTTATAGGGGACGCTTTGTCTTGGTACATAAGTCAAAACCCAAAGAAGTGGGTTAATTGGGTGAGTATGGCATCAGATTTTGTGGATAGATTCAGGTTCAACACGGAAAATGTGCCAGATATTTTCTTCATTCAAAACCTCAAGAAGAAGCCGATAGAAACCTTCCGTGAGTATGCTACTCGTTAGAGATCAGAGGCTGCATTGGTAAGGCCGGCACTTGAAGAAGAACAAATGAACAAGTTCTTTGTTAGAGCTCAAGATCCATAGTATTATGAAAGGTTGATGGTCATTGAAAATCACAAGTTCTTCGACATCATCAAGCTAGGAGTAAGAATAGAAGAAGGAATTAAGAATAGTATGGTAACCAATTTCGAGGCACTGCAAGCCACAAATAAAGCTTTGCAATTAGGAGGTATTTTAAAGAAGAAAGAAGTGGGTGTCGTGATGGTAGCCCAGGGCCCTAAGTCTCCCTTCACATACCAAACACCTCCATCCACATATCAACCCTCACCCCTAAAATACCAATACCCTTCCACCACCTATCATATCTACAACACTCAACCTGCATATTACCATTCACCTCCACCCGCCCACCAATACTACCCAAAGTCGCGTCCTAATTTCGACCGCAGACCACCTAGATAGTACTCTCTAATTGTTGAACCCATAGCACAACTATATGAGAGACTGAAGGCCATTGGTTACGTCACCCCTATTCCTGTTGTTGTTGTGGAAAATCCCTCCCAATGGATCAAACCTAACAAAACATGTCCTTATCATTCAGGCATAAAAGGTCATACCATTGAGGAGTGCCGCACATTGAAAGACAAAATTCAGACGCTAATCAACACTAAGGTTATACAAGAAAAGGAAGCTACACCAAATGTTTGCAACAACCCTCTCCCGGATCACAGGGGTGAGAGAGTGAACGTGATAAAAACTGATGAGGAGTGGGATCAGGAAGGGTCCATTGGACTCATTCAAGAGGGAGACGCTCCTAAAACATCTCCTGTCACCCTCACGCCAGTTGTGGTTCAAACCCAGACGCCATTTAAAGTTGAGGTAGCTACACCTTTCACTATAATGGTAGCTCCCACACCATCTTACGAGTCTGATGCCATCCCGTGGGATTATGTTGCGGAAGCAAGGAGAAAGGGAAAAGACAAAATGGAAGAAGCAAGTGGTGCGCAAGGTATGACTAGGACTGACAGAGTTTACACACTTGAAAATCTTGGAGGAACGAGCAAAGAAGATACACCTAAGCCACCTGTTATTGAGACTGGCACTGACGATATCTGGAGGAAGATACAAGCAAGGGAGTACTCTGTTGTTGACCATCGGAACAAGACTCCTGCTTAGATATCCATCTTATCACTGTTGCAAAACTCAGACGCGCACAAGAATGCTTTGATGAAGATGTTAAGTGAAGCTTATGTACCCGCTGGCATCACTAGTGGAGAGATGGCTAACATGGTTGGACATGTACTGGAAAGCCACAAAATCACTTTCCACGAAGATGAGTTACCACCAGAAGGACTGAGTCACAATAGGGCATTGCACATCACAGTGCAATAAGAGGATAAGTTCATCGCTAGGGTCTTGATAGATGGAAGTTCGAGTCTGAACATATGCCCACTAACCACTCCAAAGAGATTGGGTAAAGGCCTACACGAGATACGAATGGGAAGCATGAATGTGAAAACGTTCGATGGATCTCAGAGAGCCACTATGGGAGAGATCAACCTCGATCTACAGATGGGTCTAACTTGGTTTGATGTTGAGTTCCAAGTGCTAGATATATATATGCTACTTACAATCTATTGTTGGGACGACCATGGATACATACAGCTGGGGCAATGGCTTCAACTCTGCACCAGGCTGTGAAGTTTGAGGGGAATCATCAGGAGGTGATCATTCATGGAGATGGAAACAACCCCATCTACACTAATCAGACCGTTCCAGTCATCCAAAATAGGAGGAAGTTAGGCGGAGAAACATATCACCATATTGAATGGGTAAAAGCAATTGAGAAGGACCGATAGTAGAGCAAGAAGATAAAAAGCATATTGTTATGGACGGGATATGAACAAGGTAAGGGTCTTGGCAAAAAGCTTCAGGGGATTACCAAACCCGTACAACTACAATACCATGGCACGACCTTTGGAATCGAATATGAATATACACGGCAAGAATGTCAGGATTGGACACCGCCATGGTGTGCCCCTTATTATCCACTGGAACAACCCGTACCACCGCTGCACCAGACATTCCATCAGGTTGACATGATGTGGGTATCTGAGCAAGATGAGGTTTTGGTCGGCATGAGGGACTTGTTTCTAGATAAAGAAGACATGAGCTGTAGTGCAATCGTTGGGGAGGAGGAGGAGGAGGAAGACCATACTATTCAAATAATGGAAGAAGGATCCGTTCTCAATAACTGGACCGATGCACCGTCCCGGGCTCGCCGAGTTCCTGGGTAGCCTGGAAAATTAGCATGAATTACTTTCAAATAATTTTGAGCATTTAAGACATTTTCAGTATTTTGTTTTGAAATAATTACTCGAGCCATCGAGTCATATTTGTTGACATCTTAAAGTTTTAATGCATTATTGCTTTTCATATTTATTATTATCTTTCTACATTCATTTCAGCATAATTATTACATATTCAGATGAACCTACAACTCTGACATGTAATGAGATAACGCAACATAAGGAACATTGACTCAGAAGATCTGGAAGATGATATAATACCTGAGGAAATCATCAAAGAAGTAGAGAATTTTGAAAACAAACCCAAGTCTAATTTGGAGGAAACTGAGGCCGTTAACTTATGGGATTCCGAAATAGTCAAAGAAACTTGTGTAAGAATTCATCTATCACCGTCAGAGAAAGAAGAGTATATCAGATTTTTGAAGGAGTATGAAGACATCTTTGCATGGTCCTACGACGATATGACTGGTTTAAGCACATCCATAATAGCTCACAAGCTACCCATCAATCCCATGTGTCCACCGGTGAAGAAGAAGCTCAGAAAGTTCAAGCCAGATATGAGTTTGAAGATAAAAGAGGAGGTCACCAAGCAAGTCAAAGCCAAGGTTCCCCGAGTGGTCGAATACCCGACCTGGTTGGCCAACATAGTGCCAGTTCCAAAGTAAGATGGGAAAGTTAGAGTATGTGTCGATTACTAAGATCTGAACAGAGCAAGTCCTAAGGATTATTTCCCACTGCCTAACATATACATACTGATTAAAAAATGCGCCAAGCATGAACTCCAATCCTTTGTGGATTGCTTCGGAGGATGCCACCAGATTTGGATGGATGAAGAGGATGCCAAAAAGACCGCCTTTATCACACCATGGGGAATATATTATTACAAAATGATGATGTTTGGTTTAAAGAATGCTGGGGCCACCTACATGAGGGCCATGATAACTATCTTCCACGACATGATACACAAGGAAATAGAGGTGTACG
This sequence comes from Nicotiana tomentosiformis, assembly GCF_000390325.3. Taxonomy (NCBI): domain Eukaryota; kingdom Viridiplantae; phylum Streptophyta; class Magnoliopsida; order Solanales; family Solanaceae; genus Nicotiana; species Nicotiana tomentosiformis. The sequence continues at coordinate 141,072,932 of NC_090812.1, forward strand.
TAGATGATGTTATCATCAAATCTAAAAGGAGTTCGAATCTCATAGCATACCTGAAGAAAGTTTTTGATCGGCTTCGAAAATACAACTTGAAGTTGAACCCTACAAAGTGTGCCTTTGGAGTTCCTGCTAGAAAATTGTTAGGTTTCATCGTCAGCCGCTGAGGTATTGAGCTAGACCCATCAAAAATCAAAGCTATCGAGGGCCTACCTCCTCCAAAGAATAAGAAAGATGTGATGAGTTTTCTAGGGCTCCTCAATTACATCAGCCACTTTATAGCACAATCAATGGTGATATGTGAGCCAATCTTTAGAATGCTAAGGAAAGATGTTGTGACAAGCTGGACTGAGGAATGCCAGAAAGCCTTCGACAAAATCAAGGAGTATTTATCTAAACTGCCCATGTTTGTCCCACCAGAACTAGGAAGACCTCTGCTACTTTATTTGTCTGTGTTAGTTGGGGATTTTGGTTGCGTTTTAGAATAACATGATGAAACTGGAAGGAAGGAGCAGACGATATATTATCTGAGCAAGAAGTTCACGCCTTACAAAGCCCGGTACTCTTTGTTGGAACGCACTTCCTGTGCTTTGACATGGATAGACCATAAGTTGAGATATTATTTATGTGCGTACACTATATATGTCTTATCAAGGATGGATCCGCTGAAATACATATTTCAGAAACCCATGCCACGGGTAAGTTAGAAAAGTGGAAAATATTGCTGAATGAGTTCGACATCGTCTATGTAACTCAGAAGGCAGTCAAGGGGAAAGCATTGGCAGATCACTTGGCAGAAAATACCGTAGACGGAGAATACAAACCATTGAAAACATATTTTCCTGACGAGGAGGTATCGTTTGTAGGAGAAGATATTATTGAGTCATACGATGGTTGGAGGATGTTCTTTGACGAAGTAGCAAACTTCAAGGGAGTGGGTATCGGAGCTGTCTTAGTATCAAAAACCGGTCAACACTATCCGATATCCGCAAAACTCAAGTTTTCGTGCACCAACAATATGGCGGAATATGAGGCCTGCATCTTGGGTTTCAGGTTGGCCATTGACATGAACGTTCAGGAGTTGCTGGTAATCGGATATTCAGATGCTGTTGGTGCACCAGGTTCTAGGAGAATGGGCTACGAAGAACACCAAAATATTGCCATACTTGCACTGTGCACAAGAGCTGATAAAGAGGTTCACAAAGATAGAATTCAAATATGTTCCAGGGATTTACAATGAGTTTGCAGATGCATTAGCCACTTTGTCTTCCATGATACAACACCCACACAAGAATTTCATCGATCCTATCCTAATAGGAATTCATAAGCAGCCCGTATATTGTGCTCATGTTGAAGAAGTGATTGACGGAAATCCACGGTTCCAAGAAATCAAGGAATACTTGGAAAATGGAGAATATCCAGAGAGTGCTACCCATACTCAGAAGCGCACGCTTCGAAGATTGGCCAACCATTTTTTTCAGAGCAGAGGAATTCTGTATAGAAGGACTCCTGATTTGGGATTGTTGCGATGCGTCAATGCCTAAGAGACGTCTAGATTGCTCAAGGAAATACATGCCAAAAATTACAAACCCCACATGAACGGTTTTGTTCTGGCCAAGAAGATATTAAGAGCAGGGTATTTTCGGATGACTATGGAAACATACTGCCTCAAATATGTTCAAAAGTGTCACCAATGCCAGATACATGCTGATATGGTACGAGTGTCGCCCAATAAACTCAATGCAACAAGTTTGCCCTGGCCTTTCTCTGGTTGGGGTATGGATGTCATCGAGCCAATTGAACCCGCCGCTTCAAACAGACACAGGTTCATTCTAGTGGCTATAGACTACTTCACGAAATGGGTTGAAGCCGCATCCTATAAGGTTGTAACTAGAAAGGTAGTAGCAGATTTTGTTTGGGATTGTATCGTTTGTCGATTTGGAGTACCTGAGTCAATCATTACTGACAATGCCGCCAATCTCAATAGCGACTTGATGAAAGCCATGTGCAAAAAATTCAAGATCAAGTATCAGAATTCTATAGCATACAATCCGCAAATGAACGGAGCCGTAGAAGCCGCCAACAAGAACATCAAGAAGATATTGTGGAAAATGGTAGATAATTACAAACAATGGCGCGAGAAGTTACCGTTTGCTTTGTTCGGGTATCGCACCACAGTTCGTACCTCAACTAGGGAAACTCCTTACCTACTGGTCTACGGTACTGAAGCCGTTATTCCCGCCGAAGTGGAAATCCCTTCCTTAAGAATCATACAAGAAGCCGAGCTCAGCGACACAGAATGGGTACGGAGCCGGTATGAACAACTAGCTCTCATTGATGGAAAAATAATGAACGCAGTATGTCACGGTCAACTCTACCAGAATAGAATGGCTAGAGCTTTCAACAAAAAGGTCAGGTAGAGGCAATTCACATCGGGACAATTTTTACTGAAACAGATGTTCATACATTAGGACGAAGCAAAGGGGAAATTCTCACTCAACTGGCAGGGTCCTTACATGGTTCACCAAGTGTTAACAGGAGGAGTACTTATACTTGCAGAAATGGATGGAGAGATTTGGCCAAAATCTATCAATTCAGACGCAGTCAAGAGATACTATGTTTAAGATTATGTCTGCACTTTCTATTTGATGTAACAGAACTACGCTTGACCTGATTTTCATTTATAAGGGGATACGTAGGCAACCCTGTGGGTTCGGTCACATCATAATAAAATCTTCATTCCCCCTATGGTCAGAAAATGGGGCAAGAACTCAAGTTTGTCTGATCTTATCATGTTTGGAACTGCCAAGGAACGTATCGCCAGAAGTACGCATTTAGACTGGGGCAGAGTTTTGAGGAGGATCCTCAAAATTTCGAGTTAAGGAAGTCTCAATGTCTCATAAGCGTGTCTCAGTCATCAATTCAACAAACTATATGCTCTAATGCATTATCACATATTTCAAAACAACTGTATTTTTATACAAATAATTTATCACAAATGCATGTTTTTCGAAAACTTTATTTTTATATATAGTAGCCAGACGTTACCCGGGGTGACTCAAGTAAGACCTCCTGACAAGAGCAAAAGCAAAGCAAGGAATCGGAAGCACGAACCAACCTCTCCCCGCAAAACTCATGATTGTTCTTTGGACACATGCACAATGAATATAACAGGAATGAATGCAAATACATACATAAAACAAGATCACTATCTTCATGACGACAAAAGTCGCCAAGCGCAAACATGTCAAGCTAAGAAATTCTTTATTCTCTCGCACTTAGTCATTGCTTTCTTGCATAGGGCTAAACACCACCCTTATCATTTCATAGGGCTAAACGCTGCCCTCACCTTGCATGAGACTAAGCACTGCCTCCACATTGCATAAGGCTAAGCACTGCCTTTCTTTGCATGAGACTAACATTTTCTCTACTCCTTGAATAGGGTTAAACACTGCCCTTACGTTGCATGAGGCTAAGAACTGCCTCCACATTTCATAAGGCTAAGCCCGCCTTCCTTGAATGAGACTAAGCATTGTCTCCATTCTTTACATGAGGTTAAGCATTGCCTCCACATTGCATAAGGCTAAGCACTGTCTCCATTCTTTGCATGAGGTTAAGCACTACCTCCATTCTTTGTGTGAGGCTAAGCACTGCCTCCACATTGCATAAGGATAAGCACTTACTTCCTTGCATGAGACTAAGCACTGTCTCCATTCTTTGCATGAGGCTAAGCACTGCCTCTACATTGCATAAGGCTAAGCATTGCCTTCCTTGTATGAGACTAAGCACTATCTTTATTCTTTGAGTGAGGCTAAGCACTGCCTCCACACTGCATAAGGCCAAGCACTGCCTTCCTTGCATGAGACTAAGCACTGTCTCCATTCTTTGCATGAGGCTAAGCACTCCTCCACATTGCATAAGGCTAAGCACTGCCTTCTTTGCATAAGACTAAGCACTATCTTCATTCTTTGTGTGAGGCTAAGCACTGCCTCCACACTGCATAAGGCCAAGCACTGCTTTTTATTGCATGAGACTAAACACTGTCTCCATTCTTCGCATGAGACTAAGCATTGCCTCCACTGCCTTTCCTTGCACATGACTAAGCATTACCTCCATTCTTTGCATTGGGCTAAGCACTGCCCTCATATCATACAAGACTAAGCCTTGTCTTTTCTCGTTCTCGCATATGACTAAGCTTCGTATGTCTCCTCTATAAAACGATCGATATTACTGCATACTTGCATTTCATGGGCTGAAACATCGCCATAGTGTCCGGAGGCGCCATTGTCTGAGGGAACCATCCTCATAGCCTGATGACACTATGCCATGGCATGAGGATCTCTCAAAATTATATATTATTATTCAAAGGCATCATAGTCCGGAGGCACCATCCTCGTGGCCCGAGGACACCATTTCATGGAATACGAATCCCTTATCATACACTTCATGGCCCAAGACATCATAGTCTAAGGACCTCATCCTCATCGTCCAAAGACAACTCTCATGGTCCAAAGGAAATTTGCATCATGGTTAAATTTTTGCAATCACTCGTATATATTTGCATGCATCATGTTTTAAGTTTTTCAGGTAACTCGGGAGGAAGCCGTTCTACAAACAGGAGCAATTCTTGCTCCGGTTTTCGTTCACAACATTCACATCCTTCAATCACCTCAAACGTAACCGATGATCAGCATTTGATTACCTTTTGTTCTATAATCGTTCAAATATCTACCTTGTACATCTGTAACGTTCATTTTGCATTTTAGCTCCACCCAAAATTATCTGTTACTTACGACACTATCCTACCCAAGAGATCATTTTTTGAAACATATGACCACTCTAATAAGAACTCCATCAGTTTCGTCCGCCGTTGGATCCAGAACTACACACAACCTGATTTTCGTAACACCAGGGATATATAGGTAACTCAAGAACCATGGTTCGACCCCCTTTTTTTCAGAAACACGTCATCCTCACTCATTTCGGACAAAATCGGTCATCAACTTCTTTACGCGACAACTCTTTCATCATTCCTGGGTAAAGAGGGGTAGTTGTTGATACCCAATTTTGCCCTCATATTTTATAAATATCATATATACTTTTAAAATATCATTTCTGCATTATCACCAATTTACAAGAGTCATATAAGGACTTTCAGTAATTTTTCATAATTTTTAAGGCTTCAAAATTGATTTTCTCTTGCATTTAAATTGTTTAAATGTTTATTAATTATCCTTTCAAATGATTTTGTGATGAATTAATCATCAAAATTTATTATCTACACCCACATGTATGTATTATAATATTCTACTTTATTTTATATAATTACATTTGTATTTTTTGAGCTATTTACACAATTTCACAATAATAGCCTATATTCTACAATTAATTGCATTTGTCTAGCCTATATTCTACAATGATATCTTCGTCTTTTTAGTTGCCTAAAAAGTTACCCCATTTACTTCAACCCCACCGAAAATCATGTTAATCGTTAGTCTAGGAGATCTTTGTGGTTGGTTCCGATCGCGATTTCAACCCTTGGATGACAGCAAGGAACTCAGTTGATCATCTTCAATTTTAATTTTTGATTCACAACGATTATGGACATCGGCCCATGTGGTTGCCCAAAATTACAAAATTACAAAATTACTGCGAGAATTCGTGATTCGGTTCCAAAAGGAGAGGATGTTGTTGCCGCAAGTACCGGATGAATGGGTAGCAGAGGCATTCACCAAAGGGCTCAATCCTTTAAGCACCACTTGCTTGATTATCATTAATTCCAAACTCCTCACTCGAAGAAATGTTACCGATTCTTTGCGCTATCTGATTTGCAGGCGCGTTGGGAGGGGATCAAACTCCTCCATTGCAATTATTCGAGGCAACCGATAATGCTTGTTGTAGCTCAGTCATTGTCTGATCCTGTCTTGAGAGATGATTCATGATTTTTATTTGTTGTGCTCTCTAAACTTTCACTGTATCGACAACGGGTTCATCATCCATATTATCCGGGTAGGACTCCTCGTAAGCCGAGTATTTCATCCTTCCCGGATCAGAGTTGCTTCATTCCCATCGTTGCGGGTTTCACTTGTCGAATCATCATGCTGATCTCCATCATGAAAATTGTCCTCACACTCGTTATTTGTCCCAACATTGAGTGAGTTACTGACATCATTAGGTGCCATATATGTTGTTTCTTTACTAAAGAAAAGCTTAAAATTCATTAGTAAAAATGAATGGATCAAAGTAATACCACAATTGTCTATGCTCCACGTAGGCGCCAAACTGTTTACCCATAAAATGCTACAGTTAAATTTGTAATATGGCTTATAGACACGTGAATTAAATTGATCCACAAATATAAAGTAACTAAGAGAAAAAGTAAATTAATTAAAAATACTTGAAGAAAATATAAGCCTGGCTTTGAATTGAGCTTTTCCGGAAGCAATAGCAAGAGCAATATTTTTAGCAAAATGATGTTAATAGAATAAGAGAGTAGAGTAAGCTTTTCTTCATAAAAATATTTTGTGCCCCTACAATGAGTACAAATTCCTCTATTTATAGCTAAATTAAGGGAGACAAGATCCCCAAATCAAGCTCCTCTTTAATGTGAAAAAGACCGCTCTCCATAGTTGCGTAACGATTGAGTGTAAATACTAAGATTCTCTGTAACGGTTGCTCCTCTAATGCCGCCTTTATCTACCGGTATCTTGCTTTTAAATTCTTCTCTCCGGTATCGATGTCACGAGGACTCATACAACGCCAACCACGTACTTGAATATGATGTCAGTTATTTGCTGACTCGTTTCCTACGTGTCTTACTGCCACGTGTTCACTTGACAAATATTTTGAGTAAACAAGCTCAGATTCATGATTTGAAGTTTTCAATAGCTTCATATGATAATTTTGGACTTGTATGTATATTCGATTCGGGCCTTAGGTGGCCCAGGGTTGATTCGACACTTCTAGTCGAAAGTTAGAATTCATATACTTAAGAGAGTTTCATAATTTGGATTGATCTTTGATTTGTAGTTTTGATATTGTTATTTGTGTTTTGAGCTCTTAGACAAGTTCGTGGAGGATATATGGACTTCTCGGGATGGTTTGGTGAGGTCTTGAGGGGCTCGAGTGAGTTTCGAGATGGTTTCAAATACTTAACTCCTGCAAAAATTTTATAATAGAGGTATGAACCGCGATCACGATGGTCACAGTCATGATCGCGAAGTGTAAATGGGTGCTAGGAGTTTTATGCATGGCGGTCGCGATGGGAGGCTTGCAAACGTGGAAGGTTATATGAGGTTGAGCATCGTGATCAAATGGGGGGTGTCACAATCACAAAGAAAGAATCGAGCCCGAGCATTTTTTTCCATCACGATCACGAAGATACTGATCGCGATAGCAAAGAGGAAGTGCTTTCAGGGGTATTAATTATCCAATTTTGGATTTTTGAGCTTATTTTTACTATTTTTGATTGTTTGAGAACGGATCAAGGCGACTTTGAAGAGGGATTTCACTCAAATATTAAGGGTAGGTATTTTTAACTTGACTTTGATTATATATCACGATTCCTTATGGATTATCACACATAAATCAAGGATTTAAAGAGTAGAATATGATTTTTTGACTTGAAACTTAAGAAAGTGTATATTGAGGTTTTGAACATCGATTTGAACTTGGATTTGAGAACAGATTATTATGTGGACTCGTGGGGTTATGAGTCGACAGGATCCGACCTTGGATATGATTTTGACCATGTGGACTCGGATTGACTTTTATTCACTTTTTGAGATTTCTTCAAAGATCAAAATTTTATTGATTTGGATTGCTTCCTTTAGTATTGTTTGACTTCTGTACATGATATTTGGTTAGGTTTTGGATAATTGGAGGTCAAGAACAAAGAAAAAGGCATAATTTGGGGTTAAAGACTACCCAGAGAAGGTAAGTAACTTTGCAACCTCGACTTGAAGGAATATTTTTTAAAATATACTTATGTGTTATATGCTAAGTGTTTGAGGATACCGTATATTCTAGGTGACCAGTATATATGCAGGTACCAAGGTTATATCGGGGTAGATTTTAGACTTCGTTATGTCTTATTTTGGTACATGCTCTACTTGGTATATGCTTTAGTTGTTTGTATGACTACTTGGGCTTTCTTATTGAAGTTAGAGATTATGTCTAGGCTTCTGATCCTTTATTTAGACATGATGGCTATTTGTGCAATGATTACATGTTGGAGCTATAGTCATACGTTATATATATACATATATATACATACATCATACATAGAGATCATATTTTGTACATGTGCATACATCACTACATAGTTATTTCTCTTTTTATGTGCATTATACATGCTTATCTCTTATTCATATGCATATATCCTTGCATATGACTCTTATATATGGACTAAGATTATGATATGTCAATTGTCCATGTGGTTGATATTGTTATAGCACGATGGTTTATGAAGTGTGAATATTCTGATTTGACATTTTATGACACGATAGATTGTCTGTGGCGCTTGGATATGAATCTATCCCTCCAAAGTTAGGTCATTAACCATGCTACATTGGACCCCATGAGAGCAAATGATATGTGTATCGTGTTGGAGCACATGAGATGTGTTAGATCATGTTGGAGTACATAGGATGTGCTGAATATTGGTTATGGTTGAGTCTTGAGCACTTATTGACATTCTAGACTCATGTATTCATGCATATAATTATATATGCATTGTAATGCATCTAGATATATCACCAAAATCCAACTAGTCGTGATGGCACATAACCCAACCCACTAGGTAAGCCAACTAACAGTCAATACAACTCTAATGAAATAATAGGAAATCAATTAATGAAATAACGAAAATTTCTCATGCATTAACCCAAGGATTGGTAGTACAAGTCATGAACCATTAAGATTTTAGATTTACAAAGTGAATATGGAAATATTTACAACGTCTGTTTGAAATATACATAAACAGAACTCAAACCTAAACTACCAAGGACAAGTGGTAGCTAAGTCCGAAAATCAGGTACATCTTCAATGCCGACTCCCGCCATAATCAGCAGCATCAACTCCAAGATCTGCACGCAAGGTGTAAAAGTATAGTATGAGTACAAGCGACTACATGTACTCAATAAGTATCATAATCAACCTCGGCGAGGTAATAGAAGCAACAATTATAAATGATACTCATCAATCAGCTGTATACGTTCATAAATTCCAACAAGTATAGGACAGGCATATGATTAAATCATGATATCATAGATAAATATACCTTGGTGCTCTCAATTTTCTTATCATATTCTACTACGTCAATAATTTAGCACATAAGGAAGATATGCAAATAAAACAGGTAAACAACCAAGGAAATTGCAAGTAAAGAAGAAATGCAATAACTTCATATTAATCTGTTGCGGCATGTAGCCCGATGCAAATAAAAATTATATCATGGCACTAAGTCCCACATTATAATCTCAGTAACCAAACCAAAATCAATAACCAGCTCTCCCAGAGCTCACATCAACCAGAAATTTGTCAGTTTCTCACAATCTGCGTGTACACCTTCAAGAGAGAAACATAAGAGGGTGACCCTAGGGGAATGGATCCATATCCACACGCAGCACAGCCAATTCAACGTGATATCAGCCCGACATGGTCATAGGCCCAATATCATAATCCGCCTTGCGTGGTCATAGGGTATATCACAATTCGCCCAGCATGGTCACAGGCACAATATCACAATTCGCCCGGCAAGTCACATGCACAATATCACAATTCGCCCGGCGTGATCATAGGAACAATATCACAATCTGCCCTTCATGGTCACAGGAATACAACACAATTCACTCGGCGTGGTCACAGACATAACAACACAATCCGCCCGGCATAATCACAGCCATCCAGTCCAAATCATATCACACAAAAGCAAATATACAAGAACATATATATATGATCAATGAATATAAGATTCCATGCTCATGGACTGGTATAAGTGATATTCTAAAGTGTATGCATGTGCAAAGTGTGCTATCATAGCTCAAATTAGAAATTTCATCACGCAAATAACAAATATCCAGTTCAATCAGGAGATTAACCTCTATTTAACCTTAAACATGGATCAAATAGCTCACAACAAGGTTACAAATATGAGAAACATCATAACTTAAGGCTTAACAATCAATTCAAGGCATATCATAGCCTAAGCATTACCTTGAACATGAATAAATACCTTCATGCTCGCACATGAGCTCAAACCCCACACATATGGGCACCAATAGCACGTAGCTATCACAAATAACTCAGGCAACTAGTGCCTCAACCAAGCTTAGGTAAGATATTTACCTCAAACAAGTTAAATCAAATACCAAACAAGCTAAACAATACTCTCAAAACACCATCCCGCACGAATCAACCTTCGAACAACACGAAACTAGTCAAAAGCAACTCAAAAACATCAAATAATGCCATAGGAAACAAACCCAAGTGATAAAGGTCGAATCTTTAATGAAATACTCAAAGTCAACCAAAATTCAACCTGGGACACACCTTGAAACCCAAAAAAATTTAAAAATTATGACAACCCATTCGAATACGAGTCTAACCATATAAGTTTCATCCAAATTCGACCTCAATTTCATGTTCAAAACCCCAAAAGTCATTCTCTTAAGTTCAAGGCAAACCCCCCCCCCCCCAATTTCTTCTCTTCAAATACTTGATTTAGGTATAATAATCAATAGAAAAACAAAATATATAACAAAACAATGATAAAATTACTTACCCTCAAGATTTGGGTGTTTATATCCTCCAAAATCGCCTTACTTGTTCTCCAAAAACTCAAAAAGTGAAGAAAATGAACTCAAAATATCGAAATTGGATGTTTTAATGCACTGCCAGTCATCCTTCTTCGCGATCACGGTCACCAGCCTCGCAATCGCGATTCCAAAAATCTCCAACACAGTTTTACTCTTTATGATCGTGGTTATGAAGCCCCGCGATCGGGATGAACAAACTCCATTTACCCTTCCCAAACTCTTTCCAAATATCCTATAGTTTAACGGCTGTAACTTTTTCTACAAAATTTCAAATTTTAAATATTTTATTTTTCTAAAAACTAGACACAAAGAACTACAACTTTTATTTTTGGATTACCTCAAAATTCCAAGTAGATTGCAAGATATAAGCTCCCAAAGTCAACTTAGTTATAGCAGAAATTTCTTCATTCGCGAATGCGACCCTTACCTCCGCGAATGCGATTCGCAACTCCCATCACATTTTACTCTTGCGAACGCGATTCACAGGTCCCATATCACATTTTACACTTTCGTATCCAAAAACTAGCAGTTAAAAATGGCCTAAAAATGGTCTGAAACCACCTCAAAACTCACACGAGCCCCTCAGGACCCTGTCCAAACATATCAACAAGTCCCAAAACATAACACGGACCTGCTCGAGGCCTCAAATTATACATAAAAATATCAAAACTGCAAATCGCACCTTAATTTAAGCTTAATGAACTATTTTGAATTTCCAAATTTTAAACTTACGTTGAACACGTCTAAACAACTCGGAGTCACCTTAAATTTTTCACACAAGTTCAAAATAACATAATGAACGTATTTCAACTTCCGGAACAACAATTCGAACCCGATAACATCGAAGTCAACTTCCGGTCAAACTTATGAACTTTTCAAACCTTCAAATTGCCAACTTTTGCTAATTAGCACCAAAACCTTCTAGAAACATCCAAATGCAAATTCGGGCATACACTCCAGTCCAAAATCACCATTTGGACCTAACGAAACCATCAAAACTTCGATCCTAGGTCAAATATACAAAAATCAAACTTGATCAACTCTTTCAACTTAAAGCTTCCTAGTTAACAATCATTCTTCTAAATCAATTATGAACCACTCGAAAATCAAAACTGACGATAAACGTAAGTCATACTACACCATATGAAGTTACTCTTGACCTCAAACTATCGAACTGAATGCAAATGCTCAAAACGACCGGTCGAGTCGTTATAATATATGCATGGGACTTATTAGTGGATTGGTGGATACTTGAAGAGTATCGGATTGATGTATATATTGAGTCTTTATCATGAATAGACATTTTAAACTCAATTAGGAGCATTCATATAAATGTTAATTGGAAATTAAGGAAAAATTTGGTTTTTATCAATGCATAGTCACTCTATAGTCATGTGGAAGTAGTCGAGTTAACGCTACTTGGTGCAAATCTCCTTTTTATGCGAATTTAGTATATTTGTATATTTTTTATCTGGTTATTCAGAAAAATATGCTTATTACTTTCTTCCTTGATTGAGCACTTTATTATTGATATCCATTGTTGTACATGCTTGTGAGCTGCACAGATTATAAGAAGTGAATATCTTTTGACTAAACTTTGTTGCTACTACTTCGTTAAGGTTAGTCTTGATACTTACTGTGTATATGAGGTCGGTTGTACTTATATTATACTTCTACACCTTGCGTGCAGGTTTTGGAGTTGAGCTGTTGCGGAAGCTGAAGGCTAGCATTGGATATGTACCAGCTTTCCAGTTGCAAGCTACCATTTTGTTCATAGTAGTTTAGGACTTGTGTTTCTGTTATGTATATTCTAAATAGATGATGTATTTTTTTCATATCAACATTACTATCCTAATCTTAGTACTCATGACTTGTACCACCAGTACTTGAGATAGCTTGTATTAATCTTGGCATTTTTATTTTATTATTTCTTCGATGAGCTTGAGTTTCAGCTATGTTATATGTTGGTTGGCTTACCTAGCGGGTTGGGTTAGGTTCTATCACGACTTGATGAGATTGGGGTTGTGATAGTTAAACGTGTTTGTGTAGGACTATGATCATACAATTGGCTTGGACTAGTAGATAGTTACCCTTGGAATGGGTTCCCTTGGTTGAGATTATGATCTAGATAGTAAAACTTATCAATATCCACACGACATTATAGTGAGACGCACAATCCGATACGGGTTAAAGTATAGAACACTATGAGATATACATGGTGGCGATGGTTGTGCCGGTAACTAATTAAATCCCAACAAAGATAATAAGTTTGTTTAAAGCTCAAACTCTCATATGCTTTATGAAATGAAATTGTTATGATTTAAATTGTTAAATGGATCGTTCATGAAATATCTTATTGAATTGATTAATATTTTAATGGCATAATACCTCTTTATATTTTTTTTATATGTTCATGTCCTATTTTTGTGTGAGAGAATTGACGATGCATACGAGCACTTTATATTATGCACTTACGTCCCTTTGGTCGGGTACTGCATCTCTTCATGGATACAGTTATTGATACTTTGGACGGCATGGATCCTTGATAAGCATGTCCCTCACTTTTCAGCTGTTATAGTACGCCCACTACTATTCCAGTTGGTATTTTCGAGTCTAATTTATTTATGTATTTAAGAGTTCATTATCATAGAAGCTTTGTGCACATTGTGGGTTACGTAGTTATGTATAGAGCATCTCCATTGCATTCATGAAATTGTGTATTTAAGTTTTGAAAAGGTTTATAGCTATTATGCCAAATATTGAATATTTCAAATTTCTTCTGAAAAGTTCTTTATAATGAAGTATACACTGGCCAAATGTTAGAATGAAAAAGAGTGTTGATACGCTCAAACACAAGTTTAAGGACCCGTTTGGCCATAAATTTTGTCAAAATAAATTTGGATTTTATTTAGCAAACACATATTTGGCCATAGATTTTGCCTACATTTTGGCCAAATTCCAAATCCCAAATCCCAAAACCAGCTCAATAGCTGGTTTTGGGCCAAAATATTACTATTATATTTTTTAAAAATTGCCCCAAACTTTTGTATTTTATAAAAGAGCTCATCATTTATTATTTTGTAACAATATTGTTTCTTCTTCTCGGTCATCTGATAGTGTATCATGTAGTTCATTATAAAAATGATAATTTTGTATCAAATTTATTTATATTCAGGACTATGGTTTGCGATAATATAATGAATGTTGTTGATAATGGTACTGTTGGGTATTTGTGATAGTTTTTAGAATTTGTGGGTATAAGTCATGTTTCATGTTTTTCCATACCAAACTTCACCCAAACCAGATGTCCAAACACATTTTCATCTTCAAACCAAACCTCACCCAAATCAGATTTTTTAGAATAAATTTGGGAATCTATGGCCAAACGCTAGCTAAGTCACCGGATAACGTGTCCCGCTCTCTCCTCAGAAAATACGACTATTATTTTTTCTCGAAAATCCTTTTTGTTTTGAGTGTTAGAGACGCTCTATTTCCTTTACCAAACAAATAACAAACTTGAATGTCAGAAAAAGTAACAATACTAATATATTAAAAAAATATCTAAACAAAAATATTTCTAAAATTTTCAGAGAAAATTATCCAAAAATAATATCTCTAGAGCTAATAGATTTAAGGACATTTCAATAATTTAAACAGAAAAGTGTTGAATGTTGTCAAATACATCACCACTTATTTTTAATTTCAGTACTTATAAACACTTAGCTACTTATTTAATTATAAAATCATCTTAATTACTCAAAAAGTAATTTTAAGCACAAATACTTATGATTAAAAGTTACTTTTATTCCGTTTGAATGTGCTTAAAAGTTACTTTTATCCAACCAATCTAAACGGGCTCATGCTATTAGGTGCAATATTCAATCAACGAAAAGATAAAGGGTTTCTTATGCAAATGTACCAAAACAAATAATTTACACCTTGCATAGCCTTATAATTATTGATACTTAGATTAGCAAATATATGTTTACGTTGAATCTCATGAAGCCAAATCTCGTTCAACTTTATTTTTTACCTTTTTGCCCGAGCTACCACAGAAACCTATTCATTTTTTTATCTTTTATTTTTAAAATCTGTATAATATGACATATAAAGATGTATATATACATTACATACTACCCTTACATACTATTATAAGTTTTGCATACACTATATATATAGTGTATAAATAAATTTTCTTTTCTATATAATCATGTATAAACAATATATTTACACTAGATAACAACGTATAATAGATCGTTATATATCGTTATATAGTGTGGATACACTTATGTAACTGAGAAGCCCTTTGTTATAAATATATAGAGAGAATTATAATCTCTATAGAAAAATTTATCTTTATTTTGCTACCAACAAGAAACTCATTCAATAGCTTTGTTTGACCAAAAAATGTAATCTCCACTTAAACTATTGAATTTATGTAGTATGGGGATAAATTTAACCAAGAATAATAATTCTAGATATTAAGCACAAAAATGTATAGTAGATAGGACATATTCCGTATATGGTTGGTGACAATATGTCTCGACCCGAAATTCTCACATTCGCACCGTGATGGCGCCTAACATTTCACTTGCTAGGCAAACCAACGTTAGAATAATATTATCTATTTTTTTTAAAATAATTTTTGAATTTATTAATAACAAAGAACAAATGCGGAAGTAAAGTCTAAAATATAGTGAATAATTCATAAAAATAACGGTGTCTAAATACCATCTTAGAATTGGTGTCACAAGTGCACGAGATTCTAGAATAATACAAGTAAGGGTCTAAATAAAATAAAGCTATCTGAAAATAAACATACAGCTAAAGAAAAGTAGATGGGGACTTCAGAAACTGCGGACGCCGTGCAGTTATACCTCAAGTCTCCTCTAGTAGCTGAAATCCGAGCAAGTCTATGGTACGCCGCTGGGACCAACTCCGAAATCTGCACAAGAAGTGCAGAGTATAGTATCAGTACAACCGACCCCATGTACTGGTAAGTGCTGAGCCTAACCTCGACGAAGTAGTGACGAGGCTAAGGCGGGTCACTTACATTAACCTGTACGCAATATTAGTAACAATAACAAATAATAAAAATAAATCAGATAACTCATTTATAATAATTGAAGCCAACCCAGCAGTCATAACCAATTATCATTTCTATCAATTTCCGTTGCAGCGTGCAACCCGCTCTCACAATATATTCATATTCAATTCCGTTGCGGCGTGCAACCCGCTCCCACAATATATTCATTTTCAATCCTCATATAATTATTTTTAATCAAGTATATATATTGACTTTTAAATAAGTCTATTGCGGCGTGCAATCCGATCCCCCAAATATTGACCTTTAATAAGTCTGTTGCGGCGTGCAACCCGATCCTCCAATATGAAATTTTAATAAGTCTGTTGTGGCGTGCAACCCGATCCTCTAATATATCCATTTCCATCAATTTCCGTTGCAGCGTGCAACCCGCTCCTCCAATATATCCATTTGCCAAGTCTTATAGAAGAATTTTTCTCAATAAATGCAATAATTAATATAAAATTATAAGACATCAAGCATACAATAAATATGATTTAATTATGAAACAAACAATGACATATAGCAAATTATTATGGAAATCAAGGAAAAAATAGGCAGTTTAATATTTAATATACTAGATGTCAAGTAGCAATTAATGCACATAATTCAAATAAGCATGTAGCAATTATTACAGGAATTCAAGAATTAATATTTGACAAGGAATTGTGAGTGAAACAATTAATATAACAGTTCATTCATGATTTAAATGATTTATGATTTTTAAATAATTATGCAAACAATTAATTCGATGACGTATAGACACTCGTCAGCTCGCCTATACGTCGTTCACATGCAATTCATATAACAAATAATTCAAGGGTTCTATTCCCTCAAGTCAAGGTTAACCACGACACTTACCTCGCTTTGCAAATTCCAATCAATTACTCGACCACAGCTTTTCCTTTTAAATTTATCTCCAAAAGCTTCAAATCTATTCATAAACAATTCAATATACTCAATACGAATCATAGGAATTAATTCCATATGAATTTATAAATTTTCCGGATAAAAATATAAAATTTATTAAAATATTCGACAGTGGGACCCACATCTCAAATCCGGAAAAAACTCACGAAATCCAAATACCCGTTCCGCTACGAGTTCAACCATATAAAAATTATCCAATTCCGATGTCAAACGGACTTTCAAATCTAAATTTTTCGTTTTTGGAAAGTTTTACAAAAATTTCAATTTCTTCCATCTAAATCTGAAATAAATGATGAAAATAGACATGGATTCGTGAAATATAATCACTTTTGGTGATAGAACACTTACCCAATTCAAAGTCGTGAAAAACCCCTTTGGAATCGCCAAAATCCGAGACTTAAAACTCAAAAATGAGTAAAAATGGCTAAGACCCGATTTTATGTATTATGTCCAGCATTTTCGCATGTGCAGTCTATATTTTCGCACCTGCGGCCTCGCATTTGCGAGACAAATCTCGTATTTGCGGAACAAGGCATCTTGTCTAGTGGCCGCATCTGCGCCCAAAAATGTCGCACTTGCGATATCGCAGAAGCGCACTAGTGACCGCAAAAGCGGTCTTCCTCGCAGCAGCGGCTCGTCCATCGCGGGTGCGGTTTCGCACCTGTGCTCATTTCTCCGCAGAAGCGAAGCTCGGCAGGGCTGTCCAATGTCGCATAAGCGACTGGTAATCCGCAGGAGCGACCATGCACCTGCGCACAAAATGTCACAGTGCGACACACCAGAACCAGCACTGGACAGCAGGTTCCAATTGTTCCGTGGCTCGTCCGAAACTTATCCGAGCCACTCGGGACCTCGTCCGAATATTCCAACAAGTCCAAAAATATAATACGGACTTACTCGGGGTTTCAATTCACGTCAAACAATATCAAAATTACAATTCACACCTCAATTCGAACTTTTAAGTTTTAAACTTTTCAATTCGCAAATCCCGTGCCAAAACATATTAAATGAATCCAGAATGACTTCAAATTTGGCACACAAGTCATAAATGACATAACGAAACTATTCAAATTTCCAGAATAGGATTCCGGCTCCGATATCAAAAGGTCAACCCCGTGGTCAAACTTGGAAATCTTTAGCCTTTAAGTTACTAGTTTCCGTTAAATGGTCATAACTTGAGCTAGGGACCTCCAAATTAAATTCCGGGCATACGCCCAAGTCCCAAATCACGATACCGGCCTATCAAAACTGTCAAAATACTGATCCAGATTCGTTTGCTCAAAATGTTGACCAAAGTCAACTCAGTTGAGTTTTAAGGCTCTATTTTATATTTTAATTCATTTTTCATATAAGAACTTTTCGAAAAATTTTACGGACTGCGCACGCAAGTCGAGGAATAATAATTAGTGCTTTTCGAGGTCTTAGAACACAGAATTACTTATTAAATTTAAATATGATATTTTGGGTCATCATATTCTCCACCTCTAAAACAAACATTCGTCCTCGAACGGAGTTAGAAAAAGTACCTTAGCTGGAGAAAAGGTGTGGATATTTATTCAGCATGTCAGACTCGAACTCCCAGGTAGATGCCTCTACCGGCTGACCTCTCCATTGCACTCGAACTGAAGGATAACTCTTAGACCTCAATTGACGTACCTGCCGGGCTAGAATAGCCACCGGCTCCTCCTCGTAAGTCAAATCTTTGTCCAATTGGACTGAGTTGAAATCTAACACATGGGACGGATCACCATGATATTTCCGGATTATAGACACATGGAACACCGGATGAACCGCTGATAAACTAGGTGGTAATGCAAGCACGTACGCTACTTCACCCACCCTTTCAAGAATTTCAAAGGGTCCGATATACCTAGGGCTCAACTTGCCCTTCTTTCCGAACCTCATTACACCTTTCATAGGTGAAACTCGGAGCAATATTCTTTCTCCAACCATGAATGCAATATCACGAACTTTACGGTCGGCATAACTCTTTTGCCTAGACTGAGCTGTGCGAAGTCGATCCTGAATAATCTTGACCTTATCCAAGGCATCTTGTACCAAATAGGTACCCAATAACCGAGCCTCTCCCGGTTCAAACCAACCAACTAGCGATCGGCATCGCCTTCCGTATAATGCTTCATATGGAGCCATCTGAATGCTCGATTGGTAGCTATTGTTATAAGCAAACTCCGCAAGTGGTAAGAAATGATCCCAAGAACCTCCAAAGTCTATAACACAAGCGCGAAGCATATCTTCCAATATCTGAATAGTGCGCTCTGACTGTCCGTCTGTCTGGGGATGAAATGCTATACTCAACTCCACCCGCATGCCTAACTCACGATGTACAACCCTCCAAAAATGTGAGGTAAATTGCGTACCTCGATCTGAAATAATAGACACGGGCACACTGTGAAGGCGGACAATCTCACAAATGTAAATTTCAGCTAACCTCTCTGAAGAATAGGTAACTACCACTAGAATGAAATGTGCTGATTTGGTCAACCTGTCCACAATGACCCAAACTGCGTCAAATTTTCTCTGAGTCCGTGGGAGCCCAACAACAAAATCCATAGTGATACTCTCCCACTTCCACTCAGGAATTTCTAACTTCTGAAGCAAACCACCAGGTCTCTGATGCTCGTACTTAACTTGCTGACAATTCAGACACCGAGCTACATATGCAACTATATCCTTTTTCATTCTCCTCCACCAATAATGTTGCCGCAAATCTTGATACATTTTGGCGGTACCTGGATGAATTGAATACCTGGAACTGTGTGCCTCTTCAAAAATTAATTCACGAAGCCCATCCACATTAGGCACACAAATACGACCCTGCATTCGCAGAACCCCATCTTCCCCCATAACAACCTGTTTGGCATCATCGTGCTGCACTGTGTCCTCAAGGACAAGTAAATGAGGATCATCATACTGCCTCTCTCTGATGCGCTCATATAAAGAAGACCGAGCGACTGTGCAAGCTAGAACCCGACTGGGTTCTGAAACATCTAACTCACAAACTGATTAGCCAAAGTCTGAACATCTGCAGCTAATGGCCTCTCACCAATCGAAATATACGCAAGACTACCCATACTCACAACCTTTCTACTCAAAGCATCGGCCACCACATTGGCCGTTCCGGGGTGATACAAAATGGTGATATCATAGTCTTTCTACAACTCCAACGATCTTCTCTTCCTCAAATTAAGATCCTTTTGTTTGAACAGATACTGAAGGCTACGATGACCAGTAAATACCTCACACAAGACACCATAGAGGTAATGCCTCCAAATCTTCAGCGCATGAACAATGGCTGCCAATTCTAAGTCATGAACATGATAATTCTTCTCGTGAACTTTCAACTGCCACAACGCATATGCAATTACCTTGCCATCTTGCATTAATACTGCACCAATCCCAATGTGAGATGTGTCACAATATACCGTATACGATCTTGAACCTGTGGGTAACACCAATACTGGCGCCGTAGTCAAAGCGGTCTTGAGCTTCTGAAAGCTCAACTCACACTCGTCTGACCATATGAATGGGACACCCTTCTGGGTTAGTCTGGTCAATGTGCTTGCTATAGATGAAAACCCTTCCACGAACCGACAATAATAACCTGTCAAACCCAGGAAACTCCTGATCTATGTAACTAAAGTAGGTCTAGGCCAATTCTGAACAGCCTCTATCTTCTTAGGATCCACCTTTATGCCTTCTGCCGATACAACATGCCCCAAAAAGGCAACTGAGTCTAACCAAAACTCACATTTTGAAAACATATCATATAACTGATTATTCTTCAAAGTATGAAGCACACTCCGTAGATGCTGCTCATGCTCCTCTCGACTGCTGGAGTAAATCAAGATATCATCAATGAATACAACCACAAAAGAATCCAAATAGGGCTTGAACACCCAATTCATCAAATCCATAAATGTTGCTGGGGCATTTGTCAACCCAAATGATATCACTGGGAATTCGTAATAACCATACCGAGTCCGAAAAGCTGTCTTAGGGATATCAGATACCCTAATCTTCAACTGATGGTAACCAGACCTCAAATCAATCTTCGAAAATACCTTGGCACCCTGAAGCTGATCAAACAAGTCATCAATTTTTGGCAGCGTATATTTGTTTTTGATAGTGGCCTTGTTCAACTACCGATAATCTATACACATCTGCATAGAGCCATCTTTCTTCTTTACAAATAATACTGGTGCACCCCATGGCGAGACACTGGGTCTAATGAATCCCTAATCAAGCAAGTCTTGTAACTGGTCTTTCAACTCTGGCGGGGCCATACGGTATGGTGGAATAGAAATAGGCTGAGTGCCCGGAGCCAAATTAATACAGAAGTCAATATCTCTGTCGGGTGGCATCCCCGAAAAATCTGCAGGAAATACTTATAGAAATTCACAAACAACTGGTACTGAGTCCATAGAAGGAACATCCGCACTAGGATCGTGAATATAAGCCAAATAGGCTAGACACCCTTTCTCTACCATACGCCAAACTTTCATATAAGAAATAACCCTGCTGGCAGAATGACCAGGAGTTCCTTTCCACTCTAATTGAGGTAACCCCGGCATAGGGTCACTGTCTTGGCATGACAATCCATTATAGCATGATAAGGGGACAACCAATCTATACTCAAGATGACATCAAAATCTACCATATCAAGAAGTAGAAGATCCACTACAGTCTCAAGATTACCAATAGTAACCGCACACAAACGATAGACATGATCTACTACAACAGAGTCTCACAACCAAATATGAAGCAAAATAGGAGGACACATAGGAATAAGTAGATCTTGGATCAAATATAACTGAAGCATCTCTATGGCAAACTGGAATAATACCTATGATCACAGCATCGGATGACTCGGCCTCAGGCCTAGCTGGAAAAGTATAAAATTGGGGTTGGGCCCCACCACTTTGAACTGCGTCCCTGGGACGACCTCTAACTGGCTGGCCTCCACCTCTAACGGTCTGACCTCCACCTCTAATGGCCTGACCTCCACCTCTAATGACCTGACCTCCATCTCTAGCTGCCTGACCCCTAACTCTAGCTGGCTGAGCAGGCGGTGAAGCAACCGGTGCCGGTATGATGGCACGTGAATTCTGCCGAGATCTGTTACTCACCAATATAGGGCAATACCTCATGATGTGACCAATGTTCCCACACTCATAACACCTATCTTGATGTCGTGGCTGCTGAAGCTGAAGCTGACCCAGATGAGCCGGATAACCGTTGTAGTAACTCTGGAGTGGTGGTGCACTGATAGGAGCTGAATGTGCACTAAATGTTGGCTGCCTAGAGTAATGCATAATAGGACTGTGACTCTCTGAAGCACCGGGAGATGCATGAAGTGCTGAATGAAATGGTCTGGGAGGATGACCCCTACAAAAATTACCCCCGCCTCCAGACGAAGCACCACCGAAACCACCGAACTGACGAGGCCTCGTATCAGACCTCTGTCCTCTCTTGTGCAAGAACCATCTCAATCCTCCTTGCGACATTAGCAACCACCTGAAAAGAAATTTCACTTCCGGTCTCCTTGGCCATCTGAAGCCTGATAGGGTGAGTGAGTCCCTCAATAAACCTCCTCACTCTCTCTCCCTCAGTAGGTAGTAAAAGGAGAGCAATACTGGCCAAATCCACAAAACGGGACTCACACTGAGTAACAGTCATACTGCCCTACTGTAGACGCTCAAATTTCTTGTGGAATTACTCTCTCAGTGTGATAGGAAGGAACTTCTCCAAGAATAGCTGAGAGAACTGTTCCCAGGTAAGTGCCGGCGATCCGACTGGTCGGGTCAATGTATAATCCCTCCACCACCTCCTGGAGAAACCCATCATCTAAAATATAGCAAAATCAACCCCATTGGTCTCCACTATACCCATGTTCCGCAGAACCTTATAGCAGCGTTCAAGATAATCATGTGGGTCCTTAAAAGGTGTACCACTGAAGTGAACTGGAAAAAGCTTAGTAAACTTATCCATACTCAATAAGGCCTCAAAAGACATGGCAGGACTATCACCGGTCTGTGCCGCAACAACTGGCTGAACTACCCCAACTGGCGAGGCTGCTGGAGCCTGATTCTGGGGAGCCATCTGCGCCGGAGTAGGAGTAGTGAGAGTTTGTGCTCTTCCCCCAGCCTGTGAGATGGTTGGTGCCACTGGAAATGTACCATTCTGGGCCACGTCCTCCATAAGACTTACCAAACGGACTAGAGCGTCCTGAAGTATTAGAGTGACTATGAATCCTTCCGGGACCTGAACTGGTCCAACTGGTACATTCTGAACTGGAACCTCCTCCTGAAGGTCTACCTGAAGTTTTACAACAGGTGCAGCTGCTCGAGCTCTAGACTGAGCTCTGCCTCGGCCTCGGACTCTGCCTCGCCCTTTGGCACGATCTCGGCCTCGACCTCTACCGCTGGCCATAGTTGCCACCGGGGCGTTCTGGTCCCTATCCGTCGGTAGAGGTATTACGTGTTCTCACCATTTGCGAGAGAATAAGAGTAGAATGGTTCAATCATCGATGATAGAACAAAATCGCACGACAAAATAAAAAAGAAGTGATATTGTTCCTAAGCTTCATAGCCTCTGAGAGATAAGTACAGACGTCTCCGTACTGATCCTTTAGACTCTACTAAGCTTGCTCGGGACTCGTGAGACCTATGTAACCTAGTGCTCTGATACCAACTGTCACGACCCAAAATTTCCACCTTCGGACCGTGACAGCGCCTAACATTTCATTTACTAGGCAAACCAACGTTAGAATAATATTATCTATTTTTTAAAAAACAATTTTTGAATTTATTAATAATAAAGAACAAATGCGGAAAGAAAGTCTAAAATATACTGAATAATCCATAAAAATAATGGTGTCTAAATACCATCCCAGAATTGGTATCACAAGTGCACGAACTTCTACAATAATACAAGTAAGGGTCTGAACAAAATAAAGTTGTCTGAAAATAAACACACAACTAAAGTAAAGTAGATGGGGACTTCAGAACTGCGGACGTTGTGCAGTAATACCTCAAGTCTCCTCTAGTAGCTGAAATCCGAGCAAGTCTATGGTACGCCGCTGGGACCAACTCTGAAATTTGCACAAGAAGTGCAGAGTGTAGTATCAGTACAACCGACCTCATGTACTGGTAAGTGCTGAGCCTAACCTCAACGAAGTTGTGACGAGGCTAAGGCGGGTCAATTACATTAACATGTACGCAATATTAGTAACAACAACAAATAATAGAAATAAATCAGATAACTCATTTATAATAATTGAAGCCAACCCAGCAGTCATAACCAATTATCATTTCCATCAATTTCCGTTGCAGCGTGCAACCCGCTCCTCCAATATATCCATTTACCAAGTCTTATAGAAGAAATTTCCTCAATAAATGTAACAATTAATATAAAATTATAAGACAACAAGCATACAATAATTATGATTTAATTATGAAACAAACAATGACATATAGCAAATTATTATGAAAATCAGGAAAAAAATAGGCAGTTTAATATTTAATATACTAGATGTCAAGTAGCAATTAATGCACATAATTCAAATAAGTATGTAGCAATTATTACAGGAATTCAAGAATTAATATTTGACAAGGAATTGTGAGTGAAACAATTAATATAACAGTTCATTCATGATTTAAATGATTTATGATTTTCAAATAATTATGCAAACAATTAATTCGATGACGTATAGACACTCGTCAGCTCGCCTATACGTCGTTCACATGCAATTCATATAACAAATAATTCAAGAGTTCTATTCCCTCAAGTCAAGGTTAACCACGACACTTACCTCGCTTTGCAAATTCCAATCAATTACTCGACCACAGCTTTTCCTTTTAAATTTGTCTCCAAAAGCTTCAAGTCTATTCATAAACAATTCAATATACTCAATACGAATCATAGGAATTAATTCCATATGAATTTACTAATTTTCCGGATAAAAATCCGAAATACATTAAAATATTCGACAGTAGGACCCACATCTCAAATCCCGAAAAAACTCACGAAATCCTAACACCCGTTCCGCTATGAGTTAAACCATACAAAAATTATCCAATTCCGATGGCAAATGGACCTTCAAATCTAAATTTTTCATTTTTGAAAGTTTTACAAAAATTCCAATTTCTTCCATCTAAATCTGAAATAAATGATGAATATAGACATAGATTCGTGAAATATAATCACTTTTGGTTATAAAACACTTACCCAATTCAAAGTCGTGAAAAACCCCTTTGGAATCGCCAAAATCCGAGACTTAAAACTCAAAAATGAGTAAAAATGGCTAAGACCCGATTTTATGTATATTGTCCAGCATTTTCGCATGTGCGGGCTATATTTTCGCACTTGCGGCCTCGCATTTGCGAGACAAAGCTCGCATTTGCGGAACAGGGCAGCAGGTTCCAATTGCTCTGTGGCTCATCCGAAACTCATCCGAGCCACTCGGGACCTCGTCCGAATATTCCAACAAGTCCAAAAACATAATACGGACTTACTCGGGGTTTCAATTCACGTCAAACAACATCAAAATCACAATTCACACCTCGATTCGAACTTTTAAGTTTTAAACTTTTCAATTCGCAAAACTCGTGCCAAAACATATTAAATGAATCCGGAATGACTTCAAATTTGGCAGACAAGTCATAAATGACATAACGGAACTATTCAAATTTCCAAAATCGGATTCTGGCTCCGATATCAAAAAGTCAACCCCGTGGTCAAACTTGAAAATATTTAGCCTTTAAGTTACTAGTTTCCGTTAAATGGTCGTAACTTGAGCTAGGGACCTCCAAATTAAATTCCGGGCATACGCTCAAGTCCCAAATCACGATACAGACCTACCGGAACTGTCAAAACACTGATCCGGATTTGTTTGCTCAAAATGTTGACCAAAGTCAACTCAGTTGAGTTTTAAGGCTCTATTTCACATTTTAATCCATTTTTCACATAAGAACTTTTCGGAAAATTTTACAGAATGCACACGCAAGTCGAGGAATGATAATTAGTATTTTTCGAAGTCTTAGAACACAGAATTACTTATTAAATTTAAAGATGACATTTTTGGTCATCACACAATAAATACAAAATACTCTTAAAGCAAGGACGTTTAGGGCATTATAGCTAATAATAAATGTCAATAAATGACATTTAAGTAAATAAAGGGAATGATTCACCCAATAATGGATGGGTGGGACAAATATTTAGCCTGACAATGATGAATGATAGATAGATCCAGGATTCGCATGAACAATCCTCGGAACTAATGGAAAATTGGGGAATAATATATCACTAAGAATATTTGTAAAGGTGACCTTTGTATTTCTGCCAAAGAGGGAGTCTTCTTCTCAAAAGTGTTCTTATCAGAATCAATATTACATACCCCTATCATTGTCTTCTTCTTTCTATATATATGGGTCATTTTTCCTAGAAAACCCTAATAGTACAAATAAAGTGAATATTCACTAGAAAGTTCCCTTTTAGTACCTTTTCTTGACAAATTAGTTGTTGCAAGTCTTATCATCAATAGTCAATATTGACCTCGACCCTTGCTGACATCTTGATAGTGATAACCATCGACATCTTGACCACGGCTCATATCGGCACCTCGGTCATTGACCTCGATGCATCTTAGGCGAGCTCGACTGACAACTTTTTTTAATGCCATATTACGCTAAATATCCTGAAGACGGATTTTGGCCTATACAGTTAGTCCCTCCTCTTATTAAAGTCGAGCTCAAACGGCCTTGATGAGCGGACTCTGTATGCCATAGTTGACGAAATGAGACGAGCAAGTTGGGTAGTGGCGCTTTAGGCGAGGTGGCAACACAATTTTTTGTGAGATGCAAACTTTGGGGATGCATTGTTTTAGAATGACGTCACGACATCATGCGCCATTATCACGCATTTTCCCGACGCCTTGCGTCATTTCCTGTGCCTTTGACATTTCGATACCTGCGCTGGGTAATGATGCATTGTTTTAGAATGATGTCACGACATCATGCGTCATTATCAAGCGTGCTTGAACGCTTATAAATAGGGATTTGAGGTCATTTGTGTTTGTTTTGCATACTTGCATTATCGAATCCCTGTGTCCCTTTCTTCATTCTCCATATCAAACCCTTGTCTCCTTTTTTCTTCGTCACTGTGTATCCATTCCCCTGGTTCCAGTGATTTCAGTTGTTCTCGACTCTTCTGTGCTTAAGATATCTTCCCTCATGAATATGGTTAACGCACCCTCTGGCTCTAGTATGGCGCTTAACCCTACCCTTTTTGCGGTGCGCATGCCTCCTCGCGGTGACGGTGTTTCTATTGCCCCTAAAGATGAGGGATTTCCTACGGTAGAGGAAATAATTCCTCGTAGTGAAAATATTAGATCTGACTTTTCGAAGTTGCCCGAAGACGACCCTGAGGTCTCGGAGTCGGTGATGAACGAGGTTGACCTCGCTGCGTTTAGGAAAAAGTTCAAAATTTCGGCTCACATCGATCTAGTTCCAGCAGGGCACGATGTGGTGCAGATACATCGCCCAGGATATTGCACATTCTATGTGTATCCATTCTACGTGGGCTATTCTTTTCCTCTTCTCCCATTGGCGGAGGAATTTTGTCGCTACTACGGCATCTGCCCGACCCAGCTCTCCCCTTATATCTACAAGCTTATCTGTATGCTGACGAAATATGCGGAGTTGGCTGGCCGTGGGTTCTCTTCGCCACCTGATGCATCTCTTCGCCCCTAGTTTCTATAGGGGGACGATGTTGCACCTTCGCCACCGAGGAAGTAAAAGTTTGGTGGTGAAGATGGACGATAAGGTGAATCGTCAGTTCTGGCTCAACTATTTCGTCGTCAAGACTAAAGACGTGGTGGCCAACGCAAGCGGGTTCCCCGAGGCTTGGAATTATGCCCGTAAGTATCTTTTTGTTGAGCATTCATTTTTCCTGTTTTAGTCGTAGTCTAACATTCCGTCCCTTCTTCGTGCAGCTGAGACTTCGCCCCCTCCCTTGGTCGGGGAAATTCATGACTGGGTCAACCAGGTCTTGCCTCACACGGTGGGGATTCGTGAATGGCCGTCTTTATCAAGAAATTCGGGCATGCGCCTTCCGCGGCTGATGAGTTCATTTATATGTATTTGTCTATGCATACATAATTATTTTGTCTATACTCTTTTGACCTCGTGGTTGTCTGCTCGCTGCGAATTTATACGGGGAGTGACAGTCTTCGACCTCGTGGTTGTCTGCTCGTTGCGATTTTATACGGGGAGTGACAGTCTTCTGATTTTTCTTTTTCAGCCCGAGGACCTTCAAGAAGGCAGAAGGCTCCTGCTCCGGCATTCCGTAAGAGGAAGGCCGCTTCTATTCCTTCTGCTGCGGTGAGGTCTGCGTCATCTAGTAGATGAGGACGATGAGGAGGGATCGTTGCCGAATGGAGATAACTTGCTTCTCCGTAAGAGGCAATCTGTAGATGTTGGCGAAAGAGCTGCCCATGTGGGGAGTTCGGTGATGGAGGATTTCGTCGTCCGACAAATGGCGACCATAGACCTTGGAGATGACGCTGATTTACCGCCCCCGATTCCACCGTCGTCGGGAGCCGAAGAATGTACGTATCTCCCTGAGGCCGTGATGGATTTTGAGGGGCCCGGCGAGAGTCCCTGACGTCTTACGGGAGGACGAGTCATCGACCTCGCTACCAGCTGAGGGTCCTTCTTCCCGGGTTGACACAAAAGGAAAAACTATAGCCAAAGAAGGTTACGAGACGGGTTTATATACGGACGCCGAGGAAGTGAGGATGATGGGGGAAGGACTTACCCAACTCGAGGTAAGATTGGATGGGACCACACGGACTATTGCGATCCCCTTGGATCGGAATCTGCAGGTTGATACGGAGGATATGGTCCCTTCTCTTGGTCCCCTCTATTCCGATGTGGAGGGTAAGACCCTTGAGAAAATAAAAGACGCCACTCTGTTGACGAGTATAGCCGGCCTCGCTCTTAGGGTAAGCCTTTGATCTTTCTTCGTTTTTTATGTCGAGTCCAGTTTTGTTCTTACTCGTTCTATCTTTATTTCAGACCGTGATCTTGGAGATCGAGAGCGCCCGATGAGAGGAGAGGCGTAAGGCCATTTTCCAGAAGATGGAGCAGAAATATTGTGAATATCGTGATAAGCACCACGAGATCTGCAGGCGGTTTGGTGGAAGCGGCACTTTCTAGGCTCGCCGAGGTGAACTAAAGGAGAAGGATGATGAATTGATGAGGGTCATTAGAAAGTGCAGCGTTCTCGAGGGGGGCATTGAGAGACAAAGAAGAGGATCTCGAGGTGAGCAGGGGGTCGAGGTCCAATGTGCCGACCTTCAAGCCCAAGTGGTCTCATTGCGCGCTGAGATTGAGGAGTGTCAACTCAAAGTGGTCGCTCTGAGTGGCGAGGTCGCTGAGAAGGTAGTGGGTTTAGAGAAGGCGGAGTCGGCCAAGTTATCGGTTGCGAGGAAAACAGAGGCTTTAGAGGTTGCGATCCGCATTCTCCGTTCTGAGCAGGATTGTGCTTTGGAGACGGCCAGGCTCAGAGAGGAGCGGCTTGATGAGCGGATAGGGGAGCTAGAAAAATAGGCTTCGGGCCTTAGCGATCGAGTTGCTGCTCTTGAGGCTGAGAAGGTATATTTATTGGCTCAGCCGTCCTCCTCCCGCTCTCCTGCTTTTCCTAATGTTCCTCGTGATTTGTACGAGGAATGGATTCATGTCGAGGCTCAGCTAGACATATTCAGGGATCTGATGAGGGCGGGGGCTATTTCAGAAGCCGCCTTCGAGGATGCACATGCTAAGGCACGTAAAGCTCGGTTTGCTTGTGGCTATGACCCCGCTACACCGGAAGCTAGCGACGACGAGGAGGGTGTGAGCATGGATCGGATCAAACAGGATGCCTGGTATGAGGGTGAATATCCCGCTGGCGATGGCGACGAGATGGGTGGAGACGGTCTGCGCGATCAAACGGGTGGCGCTGCTGGGCCGGGCTGTGAGTAGTTGTTCTTTTTTGTTTTAGCCGCAGACGTGTGCACTTTTTGTAGGTGTTCAGCCTTTTTAAAAAATATTCTAAGTATGCAGTGTTAGTTTTGTTATTTGTACGTGATTCCTTTTCTTTGTTCGGATTTCTGCGCTTTTCTGATTTTGTTGCTTGATTGCCTTTGTCGTAACAAATTTGTTTGAGTAGGTCGAACGACGTTGAAAGTAGCCTTCATTTGATTAAGGTTGTGGGCCGAGTAGGTGTTAATTCGAATGAGTTCGAATGTAACCTTTAATTAATTGAGGCAGTGGGCCGAATAGGTATTAATTCGAACGGGATCGAATATAACCTTTAATTAATTGAGGCCTTGGGCCGAATAGGTGTTAATTCGAACGGGGTCGAATGTAACCTTTAATTAATTGAGGTCGTGGGCCGAATAAGTGTTAATTCGAACGAGGTCGAATGTAATCTTTAATTAATTGAGGTCGTGGGACGAATAGGTGTTAATTCGAACGAGGTCGAATGTAACCTTTACTGGATTAAGGTTGTGGGCGGAATAGGTGTTAATTCGAACGATGTCGAATGTAACCTTTACTTGATTGAGGCCGTGGGCCGAATAGGTGTTAATTCGAACAAGGTCGAATGTAACCTTTACTTGGGGAGAGCGGGAATAAACTTCATGTACTTGTTCTTTATTCATATTCTTGGAGAGATTTACATATTTTCTAGGCGTTGGCTGGTAGTTCAGTCCCGGTCTATCTAGTCCATTCATTGGTCGAGCTAGAAAAGTAGTGAGAGGTCGAGCAATGAACTGGTCGTCCAGTGTCTTCGTTAGTGCGCACTTCAATCCTGAAGAATCCCCATCATCGCCTCGTTAAAAACCTCCTTGAGAAAACCCACTTGGGACAAAACTCGAGTGAGGGAAAAAGAGTACGACTTTGGGGACCTCATCTTTAAAAGTTGAAGTACTTGAGGTGTGTAATGTTCCAGTTGTTTGGTAGTCACTTTCCTTCCATTATTTCTAGTGTGAATGACCCTTTGTTTGCCGCTGCCGTGATTTTGTAGGCGCCGTCCCAGTTTGTTCCTAGTTTGCCTTCCCGTGGATCTTTGCTTGCTTGTGTTTTAGCTTTAAGAACATAGTCCCCGACTTTAAGTGGCCTGATCTTTGCTCTTTTGTTATAGTTTCATTCTGCTTGTTGCTTTTGGGCGACCATTCTCACATAGGCCATATTTCTTCGTCGAGTTCCTACCTTCTACTGTCATCGTTTTGGGGTCCGCTTTCGCGGAATTATCCTGAACTGGGCTCCCCGACCTCGACTGGTAATACTGTGTCAGTCCCATAGACTAACGAGTATGGCGTTTCCCCTGTGCTCGTTTTTGGTATTGTTCGGTAGGCCCAAAGTACTTCTGGTAATATCTCCGGCCACAGTCCCTTTGCATCTTCGAGCTTATTCTTCATGATGTTCAGTATTGACTTGTTGGAGGATTCTGCTTGCCCATTACCCGCGAGGTGGTAAGGCATTGACAGTATTCTGTTGATGTGCCATTTTTCAAAAAAGTCAGCGACCTTCTTTCCTGCAAATTGAGGTCCATTGTCACAGCTGATTTCTTTGGGGAGACCGAAACGACATATGATGTTCTTCCATATGAAGGCGATTACTTAATGTTCGCGCATTTGGAGGAATGCTCCTGCTTCCACCCATTTAGAGAAATATTCAGTTAAAACCAAGAGAAATCGTACGTTACCTCGTCCGGCCGGGAGAGGGCCCACGATATCCATTCCCCATTTGATGAATGGCCAAGAGGAAGTTACTGAGTGTAGGTGTTCGCCTGCTTGGTGGATCATTGGGGCGTACTTCTGGCATTGCTCACATTTTTTCACGAAATTTGTGGACTCATTTTTCATGGTGGGCTAATAGTATCCTGTTCGTATGAGGCACCTGACCAAAGCTCGATTGCCGGAATGAGCTCCATAGTGGCCTTCGTGCACTTCTTCAAGGACGCGTCGCGTCTGATTTGGGCTCAAGCATTTCGCCAAGGGGCCGCCATATGTCCTTTTGTATGTCGTCCTGCAAACTAAACGACTTGGTTAGAAATTCTCCACAGACGGCGCCAAATTATTTGACAAAAAAATATAATCTCCGGTTAAACTATTGAATTTACATAGTATGAGGTTAAATCTAACCAAGGATAATAACTCTAGATATTAAGCACAAAACAGTATAGTAGATAGGACAGATTCCGTATATGGTTGGTGACAATAAATACAAAATACTCTTAAAGCAAGGACGTTAAGGGTATTATAGCTAACAATAAATGCCAATAAATGACATTTAAGTAATTAAAGGGAATGATTCACCCAATAATGGATGGGTGTGACGAATATTTAGCGTAACAATGATGAATGATAGATAGATCCAGGATTCTCATGAACAATTCTCGGATCTGATGGAAAAGTGGGAAATAATACATCACCAAGAATATTTGTGAAGGTGACCTTTGTATTTCTGCCAAAGAGGGAGTCTTCTTCTACAAAGTGTTCTTATCAAAATCAATATGACATGCCCCTATCATTGTCTTCTTCTTTCTATATATATGGGTCATTTTTCCCAGGAAACCCTAATAGTACAAATAAAGGGAATATTTACTAGAATATTTCCTTTTAGTACCTTGTCTTGACAAATTAGTCGTTGCAAGTCTTATCATAAATAGTCAATCTCGACGTCGACCCTTGCTGACATCTTGATAGCGATAACCGTCGACATATTGACCACGGCTCATGTCGGCGCCTCAGCCATTGACCTCGCTGCGTCTTGGGCAAGCTCGACCGATAACTTTCTTTAATAACATATTAAGCTAAATATCCTGAAAATGAATTTTGGCCTATACAAGCTTCAAATTGCAGGAAGACCAACACATGTTTGATTTTGATTGATATTTTTTATATAGGGTTTGAGATCCAAATATACGAATTCCAAGAGAAAGGGTTTCATCTGGAAATATCAATCAGAACCAAGGCAGAAACAATACGAGCAATAGTAGAGATTGGTAGCCTGACAAGGGGTTAATTTATTGTGATGGAGATTTGGAATAAAGAGATCTTAAGAAAAAGTAGAGAAGGAGATGATGCACGGTAGGAAAATGGAAGAGAAAAAGGAGATTGAAAATTGGTGAAAAAGTCACGTGGGAGAAAGAAAAGGGAGGGCTAGAGTTTTACAATATTTGGTGGCTAAAGTGTTAAAATTGGCTTAAATCGAGTAATAAAGAAATACATTAGCCAAAAATAGATAGACTAGAACATCCGGCCGATTATGGGCCGTAATAATCCTAAAGATAAAGCAGAGAGAATTACACAATCTGCCTACGCCCCACAAACTAATTACCCGTTTTTACCTATTTGGGAATTAATTATAATTTCTACCTATTTATCAAAATCTATTTTTGCCGGTTACCCATTCCTCTTTTTTTTGCTTGAATTTGTTTTCCTCAGCATACCAAACTGTGCATATATCCTTTTAACTAAACTCATAGCTTTCTCTTTGTGAATAAGTATGAAATCTAATTTTAATTATCCGTTACTGCACATTCTAGTTTGTCTTACAATGTGTACCTATGCAATCTAAAATATTTACCCAACTACTTATTTTCAAAATCCTTTCCTTTCTAATCCCGGATCACGTGAAACCGCATTAATTTCCCCAACCTATTTTCTCTTTTATTGTCTTCTCAAATATAAATAAACGTTTTCTTCTATCTTTCTCATTTTATAATAGGATCTACGTGTCCATTGAATATTTTTTATTAATTTATTCTCCATTTAAAAATGGTATATAGTATATTATTATAAGATATCTAAATTTTAGTATAATCGATGACGCACAAAATTGAGTTAATTAGATTATGTGACAACTGAATACCCTGTTGGTATATCTATATGATATACTGGTATCATATGTTAGTTGGAATCTTTTTTGGTTGTATTAGCTATATTTAATTGGTACATTATTTAATTTTTCTTTAATAATAGTAGAATAGTACAATATCTTGATTTTTTTGTAATTTTCCTTTATGCATATGTATTATGTAATCATTTTGATTTTTTTCTTTATGCGTTTGTTTTATATAATAGTATTATAGTACAATATCTTGAAATATATTATTATATTAATATGTGGTACATTATTTTTTTAATTTTTCTCTTTATGCATGTGTATTATGTAATAGTAGTATAGTCATATATAGTTGCCTAAAATTAATTAGTAGAACTGTATACCCTATTGGTATAATTATATGTCATATTGGTATCATATGGTAGTTGGAATATTTTTTGGTTGTTTTACCTACATTTTAAAGTGAATTCTATTCTGAAATAATTTATATGATCATATTTTGCTGTGTTGGATTTTCTTGTACCTATGGGCATAGATTTTGTGTATTATATAATAGTTTTTATAGTTATATGCAGTTGTTGGAACGACCCCGTATAACTATATACACTATTAGTATAGCTATATACTATATTGGTATCATATGTTAGTTGAATCCTTTTTTGGTTGTATTAGCTACATTTAATTGGTACACTATTTGATTTTCTTTTAATAATAGTAATATCGTACAATATCTTGAAATACTTTATTATATTAATATGCGGTACACTATTTTTTTTTATTTTTCTCTTTATGCATGTTGTGTTATGTAATAGTAGTATAGTCATATAGTTGCCAGAAATTAACCAGTAAAACTGTATACCATGTTGGTATAGTTATATGCCATATTGGTATCATATGGTAGTTTGAACATTTTTTTGGTTGTTTTAGCTGCATTTTAAGTGAATTCTATTCTTGAATTATTTATATGAACATGATTTACAGTGCTGGAATTTTTTTATGCCGATGGACAGATTATGCGTATTATGTAATAGTTTTTATAGTTATAGGCAATTATTGGAACGACCACATACAACTATATACCATGTTAGTATACAGAATGAGCAAGTTGCTTTGCGAATAATTAGCTTGCAATGCGAGCATGTAATTTCTCAAACTCTTATTGCATTCTTTAATGTTTTGGTACAGTAATATAGTCGCAGATAGTTGTAGCAATATTCTAGAGCAATCATATACTATGTTGGTATACATGTATACCATATTGGTATCATATGGTATAGAAGTCTTTTTTGCTACTTATACTTTTATTGCATTTTCCAATATTTTATTATCATTTCTATTCTAACTAGTATATATGGAGATTTGGTTGTTGTAGATTATGTTTTGCTCCATAACTGGTTGTGTTACTGCTAATGGTAGAGTATGTACTGATATTTGTAGGGAAGGAGATCACGGTTTGCATGGCAATCACGTGGAATTAGAAAAGGAACAAGAAATAAAGAAAAAAATAAAAAAAAAATAAAAAGAGTCAAATTTGAGTGTGAAATAAGTTATGGTAAAAATAACAATAATACGATTTGGGCAAAAATAAATAAATAAAATAAAAAATGAAAAAAATAAGAAGAAAACGAGAAAAAAGAAAAGGAGAAAAGAAAGAAAAAAGGAAAAAAAAAGAAAAGAAGCATTGAAATAAAAAAGAATTGGAGAAGAATTGGAGAAAAAAGAGAAAATTTCCCACAAAAACTACCATATGTAGGAAATGTAATTAATTTGATGGGTAGAAAAAATAAATGGGTAGATAAGGATAAATAGTTTTATTTTTATGGGTAACTGTGTCATTCACCCAATAAAGCAGGTCATCCAATGTTCTATACGAGCCCAACTTTAGGTGAGGCACAGAGAATGACACCAGATAGCCACTCTAAAGGACTGTTATTTAGAAATTAGTCAGTGGTCCTGAATTTTAATTTTTTTGTTTAATTTTTTCAAGACAAAGATTTCTGGTTTGTCCTGAAGTTAGGATTTTTGGTTTAAAATTTTAGGACAAAATAAGTATTGAGTAATTCCTAAATAGCATCCCTAGAATGGCTATTCCATACCGAAAATAAAAAAGTAACCAAACTTTCAAAATTAATTAAAATCTAGCCATTTTATATAGAGTTGGACAAACATACCCCAAACTAAACACCAAAACTCTAGCGTCTTTTTCTCTTCTTCTTTTTCTTCTTCTTCCTAATATTCCCATCACATTAAGCCCTAAAAATTTGACTCCTTCCTCTTTCTTGTGTCAGTTACTCTTTATTTGAATTAAAGTTATATCATTAGCCTAATTTAGCCATACCCCAATACGTATGTGCCGAGATCAAGACATATTGCCTTGCCATTAGCTTTAGGCACTACTTAATAAAGGTTTGCCTTTCGGAGTTCAACTAAAAATATTTATGAAAACTTATAAAAATGCTGGAGTTAATGATAAAGTTCACGAAAGAATACTGGCGTTCATGAAATAAATGACGAAGTTCATGAAAAACGCTGGAGTTCGTAAAAAGATGCTAGAGTTCAAGAAAAGATACTAGAATTCACTGGAGTTAATGTTGGAAGTTCATGATAAAATTTTGGAGTTCAGGAAACTGCTGAAGTTGGTAAAAGAAGTGTTGGAATTATGAAAAATGATAAAGATCACACAAAAAATGTTGGAATTCATGAAAAAGATGGAGTTAACATTGGAAGTTCATGAAAACATATTGGAGTTCAAAACAAATACTGAAGTTGATATAAAAGCATAAATTCATGAAAAGTTGTTGGAGTTGGAACTTCTAACAAGTGAAATTTCAGGATAGGATCTTGGAGTTTGAAAAGACAGAAAAGATGAAAAACTGGAATTCTCCTCTTTCTCTGTTCCAACTCCAACGTAATATGCTGGAGATGGATTTAAAGAAGCTTGAACTCTGAGTATATTATGACGGAGTTTAATATATATATATATATATATATATATATATATATATATATTTATTTATTTATTTATTTATTTATTTATTTATGAAAAGGTAAGTTTTTGTTGCCTCTATTAAATTGGAGGTATTTTTGTTCAAATATTTTTTTTGCATCTAAAAATAGCTAAATTTCAATTAGTTGTGAATCTTCAACTAATTTTCAATTACTGGTTAATTCAATTTTTACCAATTCCGACCTACCTTTATTTATGGAATATTTGAAGGAGAGCTTTGTAACTTTTTCTATAAATTCTCTCTAGCTCAAAGAATTAGTTTGATTCTCCCTAAAAAAATAGTTAAGGAAAAAGGAGTGTTTTTGTTAAAGGACTCACTATTGTAGAGAAGATCTCCTTGGCTCACGAGAATGATGGAAGATTGAATCATTCCTTCATTCTATCCCGGCTATTCCTTTCCGGCGGGTGATTTATCCATGAGCTAGAGAGATAAGAGCTTCGATTCGCATGCAGGATATAAAAATCGGGCACTATCTATATATAGTAGCTTCTAGGTCTGCAACTAAACTAAAGGCGCTGGAACATAGTATACGCCTAGCCGATAGGCTATCAGTAAGCTAGGCTATAGCGAAGCGCCTACCAAGCGCGAAAGAAAGGGCTGGTTCCTTGATATTAAGGTATCAAGGCGGTCGAAAAAGGCCACAGGTGGAAGCAACCTATGCTTTGACCATTCAATTGACTCCTTGTTGTCAGACCGTGCTTGCTGTCATGCTGACAAAAGCAGGGGTTTCGGTCAGTTTTACCTACTATTGGATTTGAACTAATGACTCTCGTCATTTCCTCGCTGACCCATCATGCAAAAGGTACGCCG
Source organism: Nicotiana tomentosiformis (assembly GCF_000390325.3). Lineage (NCBI taxonomy): Eukaryota > Viridiplantae > Streptophyta > Magnoliopsida > Solanales > Solanaceae > Nicotiana > Nicotiana tomentosiformis. The sequence continues at coordinate 141,110,487 of NC_090812.1, forward strand.
TTAAAGTGAGTGCGCTTTATATAAAGTAAAAGCTCTAAGCTCCGCTCCTTCGACTGATTGTTCGCATCGGGTAGCAAGGAAAGACAAGCAAAAACTTTATTGGCTCAAGAAGTAACTGAGGAGAGAGAAAGGACCAATTGAAGTCCTCGGTGACCAACCATGGTCCCTGAATGCGTTTAGACACTTTCTTTAGCAGCTCCCAAAGAAAGACATCTCCTCTCACATATCAGGTTTGAGGCCTTTCATTTTCCATTCCTTTCGGGTCGGAAACGCAGGTTGCTAGTAGGGTTGTGCCCATTCTCCCTCTTCTTCCGCTTTACAACCGGAATAAGGAACCGCCGTGGGCTTGGCTTGTAGCGACTAAATATTGTTTGCGATAAAGCACCGTTGATTGGTCTATTGGCAAAGGAAACCCGAGAAAAAAACTAGTCATTTTTGAATTTCTCACAGCCCTATGGATATTGTTGATGTTTTCACCATAAGGGAAATTAACATACCTTTAGTTTAGAATGGCCCAAGTACTTTTTTTGTTTGATCATTTAGAATTGAAATTCCCCATCCAGGTGTCCTCTTGGATGTTCCAAACCACCAAAGTTTGGGACTCAAAGTGTGCCCTTATTAAATGTATCCGCATTTGTGATGCAAAAGTGCACGCCTTGAGCTTTACCCTTGATCATGGTTTCAAAATATTTGAAATAATAGTTGAAGATTATTTCAAATGACCCAGAGGTTCCACTGGTATATCAGACAAATATTATCATTAGGGTCACTTTGCTTGCTTTAATATTTGAGTTAACCTAAATAATTATTAAATAAGAACATCTGAGACAAGAACACAACTTAGAAAGGATTTCAAATCAAGGAAGTGGATCTCATCAGTATCTTTGTCCAATCGGTATCAGTTCCTTAACATGTCCAAAAAGAGAATAATTTTGTTTCGAATCAAGATTACAGATCAGAAATCCTTGATCACAAGCTGAAATCACACAATGAACTGAATCCAAATAACTCTTATTGGTTAAATACGTTGTGTCTGTTCCTGTGTGTTGATTTACACTTCACAGAAAGAATCTTGCAAAAAATGATGAATGTTGACAGCAGAGCTAATAAATTCTCTCAGCTGTGGAAACTGGACGTAAGAAAACAACAATAACGGTTATGTTGTCTTTGCTGCCTCGTTCCGCAGCTTCTGTTGCTAACCTCTTTGAGCACATTCCTGGCTCTTTCACTGTGTCTCTGATTATGTTCACTACATCTGTCTCACTAACAACATCCCAAAGGCCATCACTGGCCATTACCTGATCAATTGAATAAGGCATAAGCAAATGAACATTAAGATTTGCCTTCTGCTGCAACTACCATAAGCCGTATAAACATTTCTTAACATAAAAAGAACATATCTTTGTATACCCTCAGTGTAACACACTAAAGGTTAACAGATTGATCTGAAGCTTAGAAATACAGGGTTTGGCCTTGGGTTCTTTATGAGAGTTTCTTTAATGTTTGTTGTCTACATCATAAAGATCTTCAGCAAACTTTAAAAAATAACAACGAATAATACGTGAAAGGTAAGATATCTAGGCATCTCCTCACGTCCTAGATTCTAAAGAAAGCTCCTTGCCTCTCCTGGACATACCCAACCACCACGGGCGAAGCTAGAAGGTTACCTACGGATTTGGCCAAACCGATAGCTTCAGTTCAAATCCTGTATTTGTATTAAATCTGCTAAAATATATACAAAAATTAAATTCAGAACGCAGTTACTAACACCTGATGTCTCTATCCTAGAATTTAGAACCCATAAAGATCTAATTCTGGCTCTACCTCTGCCAACCACAAAGAACCTATATTGCATCTTCATCTTTTCCTCATAACAATCTAAATGTAACTATATCACTAAAAATTGTAACTATATCCAGCCACATTATCAAGTCAAGATTAGAAAGAAAGTGTCAAAGACACGATAACTAACAAAAGAAAAAGAAGATAAAGGTATGTGGTTGTTGAACTGTGTGATTATCTCATCTAAAGTCTTAGAGCAATTCCAACATTGTCCCCAAAATGGGGAAATTTCACTCCAACCCTCCCCATTTTGGGAATTTTTGTCCCCAAAATGGGGAGTGAATAGTGTCTCCCCAAATTTGGAGACACATTATTCATCTCCCCATTTACTATTCCCCATTAAACTATTATTATTTTTATTATTTAATCTTTTAATTTATCTTTTTATATATACTTAATTATGTTTATATAATATATTTACCTAATTAATTTTTCATCTTAACTTTGACGTATAATTTTAAAAAATTAATTATCGTGCATCTATTTTTTTATGTAAAATTGGTAGTTAATTTTATTATGAGTTATAATTGTATGAAAAAGATATAACCATTCAAGATAAGCGTGATCTTAATGCACCAATTCAAGATGATTTGGAAGGTCCACCTCCAACAGTAGAAATGGCAGTAGATGAACTGAGATTTAGGTAACTCTTAATGGGAACAAGGATTTGAAGGTTTGGCTGCTGGGCTCACCTTTCTTAACCAACAACTACCCCTCAATTGCAAAATAGTTGGGGGCTCCCTTACAAAACCGAAATAAAAAATTCTTATGTCAATATGAGAACATCCACATTTTCCCATTTATGTGGAGGTCTCGTAGCCTTTTTCTCTTATAAATTCCTTGATTTGACCTTGCATATTCCCATGATCTTAAATCAATTTACAAATTCCAATATCAGCCTAGAGTTTCCCATCCTTCATTCACTCCCTTTCCCAACCTAAAATACTCACTAACAGTCAACCCAATTCAAACCAGAGAAAGCGATGAAAACAAAAAGTCCGAACGTATTCATGCATTTCAAAGTCAAAGTATTATGATTGACCACAAAGGACATAATAAAGGTCAAGAAAACATGGGGCCTCAAACCAACAAATCATTTTTCTTTTATAACCATGGTGTCCGGGTCAGCTTGCGCGCACCTCAACTAATTTCACAAGATATCTGTCACTTCCCACCAGCAACAGGTGCCAGGTAACTCTATCCACCAAGGCTTGGATAGATGGGAAGAAATCACCTAGTAACTTTTGCCTCGGCTAGAATTTGAACCTCACGGTTCTCACCCACTTCAATGACCACTAGGCCATACCTTAGGGTGCAAAATCATGCTAATGACAAAATGGAATCCACATCATTAGTTGTATGTTATTTGTGGGAACTGATTGTGCAACAAAAAGTATGTTTATATACCCAACACTTCTACAAAATGCTCAAATAATATACCTGTGTGGATATTGTGGGAAATAATGACACGGGAAAATTGTATTATTGATTAATTAACTAAGTGTTGATGTGGGACAATGTATATTACTACTATCTAAGGCTTGCCCTCAAGCTGGTGCATATAAATCATATATATTAAGCTTGTTACGGATATAACATATACGAGGACTAGTAAAAATATCTGCAAGCTGATCATTCGACTACACAAACTTTGTAACAATATCGCCTGCGAGTATCTTTTCTCCGACGAACTGATAGTCAATCTCATTGTGTTCAGTTCTCTTATGAAACACCGGTTTTATGCATTATGAAGGGCAGCATGGTTATCACACACAAATTCTATCTGACTGATTTCACCAAATTTTAATTTCTTGAGCAACTGTTTGATCCAAATTAACTCACATGTTGCCATAGGCAATACTCGATATTATGCTTCTATGCTAGATCAAGCCACCACATTCTATTTCTTGCTCTTCTAAGACACCAAATTACCTCCTACTAAAACACAATATCTAGACGTAGAACGTCTATCAGAAGATGATCATACATAATCAATGTCTGTGTATCCTACGATCAGCTCATGACCTCGATCCCCAAACAATAGTTCTTTGCTTGGCGCTGATTTTAAATATCGAAGAATTCAACAATTGCATCTCAATGACTATCACAAGGAGAGTCAATAAACGGACTTACAACGCTCACGGGAAAGGAAATGACAAGTCTTATCACCATGAGGTAATTCAACTTACCAACCATCTACCTATATCTTGCAGGATCAGTAAGAGGCTTCTCCTGTCCTGGCAGAAGTTTAGCATTCAGATCTATAGAAGTATCAATGGGTCTTCAACCCGTCATTCTTGTCTCCTCAAGAATATCTAAGGCATCCTTTCGTTGTGAAATAATAATGCCTGAGCTAGAATGAGCAGCCTCATACCTAGAAAATACTTCAATCTGCCCAAATCCTTAGTCTCGAAATGCTGAAAGAGATGTTGCTTCAAACTAGTGATACCATCCTAATCATTGCCAGTAATAATGATATCACTAACATAAACCACTAAATAAATACACAAATATGAAGCAGTATGCGGATATAATACAGAGTGATCAGCTTCACTGCGAGTCATACCAAACTCCTGAATAACTATGCTTAATTTACCAAACCAGCCTCGAGGAGATTGTTTTAAACCATAGAATGACCGGCGTAATCGACATACAAGGCTACTAGACTGCCCTTGAGTAACAAAATCAGGTGGTTGCACTATTTAAACTCCATCCTCAAGATCATTGTAAAGAAAAACATTCTTAATGTCCAACTGAAAGAGAGGCCAATGGCGAACAACAACCATGGATAGAAAGAGATGGATTGATGCTATTTTAGCCATGAGAGAAAAAGTCTCATTGTAATCAAGCCCAAAAATTTGAGTATACCATTTGGCAACACGGCGGGCCTTAAGCCAATCAATCTGGTCATTTAGACAAACTTTGACTGCATAAACTCAACGACAACCAACAGATGATTTACTTGAAGGAAGAGCAACAAGTTCCCAAGTACCACTCGCAAGTAAAGCAGACATCTAGTCAATCATAGCATGTCGTCATCCTGGATGAGACAGTGCATCACATGTAGACTTAGGGATGGAAACAAAGGACAAAGAAAACACAAAAGCATAATGGGGTGATGATAAATGATGATAACTTAAACCGACATAACGTGGATTAGGATTAAGTATGGACTGCCGCATACCTTTCCGAAGTAAAATCAGTGGACTAGGAGGAGACAAGTCCACAATAGGAGCAGGGTCAGGTGTAGGATGTGAATCAGCTAAGCCTGATGCTGGACGCGGACAATGATGATAAGTCAAGAGTGGTATTCCTTTGGTTGGAGATCTAGGAGGAGCAATACTAGATTCCTCAACGGTCGGTATGGGTAAGACTTATGTGACTGAGGATGTAGGAGGAGCTATAGTAAACTCCTCAAGAGTTGGTATAGGTAAGACCTCAGAAATATCAATGTGGCCAAAATAAGTAAAGTAAGGTCGAGACTCAAAACATATGACATCAGCTGACATAAGATACCTATGAAGATCAGGTAAGAAGCAACGATATTCGTTTTGAACTTGAGAATAACTAAGGAAGACACACTTGAGAGCACGAGGAACTAACTTATCCTTCCCGTGAGCTAAGTTTGAAAGAAGCATGTGCTCCCAAAAACACGAAGGGAAGAGAGTATAAGGGTGACTGAGTAAACAATAGTGAATATGGAATCTGACTTTGGATAGAAAATGAAGGCATCCGATCAATCAAATAACAAGCCGTGAGAACTGCATCGCCCTAAAAACATAGTGGAACATGGGACACAATGAGAAGTGCGCAAGCAGTCTCACTGAGGTGCCTATTCTTTCTCTGTAGAGGTATATAGACAAGATGTCTGATGAATAATTCCCTGAGAAGTCATAAACTACTGAAATTAGGAAAATAAGTATTCTAAGGCATTATCACTACGAAAGATGCGAATAGAAGCGCTAAATTAATTTTTTATTTCGGCACAAAACTTTGGAATATAGAAAATAACTCAGAACAATCTTTTATTAGGAAAATCTAAGTACATCTTGAGTAATTATCAATGAAACTAATAAAATAATGAAATCCTAAGATTGAACCAACTTTACTAGGACCCATATATCACAATGAACTAAAGAAAAAACAAACTTTGCATGACTCTCAGCACTACGCGAAAAGGTGGCTCAGGTATGTTTCTCAAGTTGACAGCAACAATAACATACCAAGTATAATCCCACAAGTGGGGTCGAAGGAGGGTAGAGAGTACCAGCCTTACCCCTACCCTGTGTAGGTAAAGAGGCAATTTCCAATAGACCCTCGACTCAAAGCAAGCATACATAATCACAACAGTACAGAAAAAAGATATGCATCAGTAAAAAAAAGTCAAATAAACAGTAACAGCAGCAAGATAATAGTAAAATCAAAATATAGCATCTTCAAACAGTAATAGAAATCTAATAATATGTAAATACGAGAATATCACTACCACTACTAGAATGAAAGGAAAGACGCTCGACTCTCTACTACCCTTCTACCCTGATTCTCGATCTCCACACTCTCCTATCAAGGATCATATCCTTGGTAAGCTAAAGTTGTGTTATGTCTTGCTTAATCACCTCTCTCCAATACTTTTTTGGCTTACCTCTACCCCTTTTCAGGCCCACCATTGCCAATCTCTTACATCTCCTCGTTAGGGCATCCGGACCTCTCCTCTTCACATGCTCGAACCATCTCAACTTCGCTTCCCCCATTTTGTTCACCACGAAGGCCACACCTATCTTACCCTGAATATCTTCATTTCTAACCATATTCCTCCTAGTATGCCCACACATCCATCTCATCATCCTCATCTCCGCCACTTTCATATTTCCCAAGTTGACACGACTCATAATCTAGTATAGACAAACTAGCCACCATCTTCTGAAGCTTGGACAAACTCGGAGGTTCGAAACGTCTGTGAATTAGGTCTAGAGGATTTTTAACTGAACATGTTGTGGAGGGATTGAGCGAGGCAAGGTAGTAAAGGCCTTGTGAGTCACGCCCTATGCCAATCATATGTCTCGTACTGCGGTTCTACATAACAAAAGAATCATCAATAAAACATATACTATAATGGAGGGCATGAGTCAACTGACTACCAGATGCAAGATTAAAACGACAGCCAAGGACATAAAGAACATAATCTAAAGTGACAGAGGATAGTAGATTAGCTTGTCCAACTCCTTTTGCTTTTGTTTAGACTCCATTGGCTAAAGTAATATTGGGAAGAGATTGTGAATAAACAATATTTGACAAAAGTAACCTATTATCAGAAATATGATCAGAGGCGCTTGAGTTCATGACCCACGATCCAAGAGAAGTAGACTAGGAAACACAAGCAAAAGAATTATCAGCAACAGAAGTATCAGTTTGAGCAACAAAGGCTACTTATAGAGGTGCCTGCTTACTTGCTCGATAATGAAGGAACTCATTATATTTCCCTTCAGATAAAGAAAACACTAGTTACCAGCAATCTCGGTTTGAGCAAAATGAGCATTTTTAGGTGGTCGAACATGCAAAGAATACCACACATCACGAGTGTGTCCAAGCTTATTACAATAAGAACACTTGGGTAGAGATCTTCCAAAACGACCTCCTTCTCGTCTATTCTCCATAGTCTGAGATGCCCGATTTTTCACTGTCTAGGATGCTATAACGGTTGAGTCAGTTGTCTGTGATGAGATTGTAGGATGACAGTTAGACTAGCCAGGATCGGATCGCATACTGAATCAAGGTCATTAGGAAATCCAGCGAGTTCAAGAACTAGAAACATCTTCTATCGTTACTCTTGTTGCTTTTCAACACTAGCAAAAGCTGCATCAACTTCTCAAATTTCTCCATGAATGCTTGTACTTGTCCCAAGTAAGTAGACATTTAATTCCTGTTTCTTCAAATTTGTCATCCGCGATATCACATCATAGAAACGAGATATGTCATTAGTGTATAAAGTGTGAGCCTTTTTCTAAACTAAATAACATGTCTAGAATGGACAAACAAAGGCATCGACATGGGATCAATAAATCACCACATGATACTGCATAATTAAGCATCGATCTTCTCCCAAAGTACTTTGGCTTTTTCATCTCCTGCACTAGCCTTTTTGGTTAAGTAATCTTGAATACCTTGACCCTTGCACCACAACTCAACCAAGGTAGCTCAAGCTAAGTAGTTTGAATTTTTCATTAAGGGTTCCGGAGTTATCATAACACTTGAACTTCCAATTCATGTGTTTTTGGAACCAAAAATATCCAACCATAATGACATGATAGATTTGAAGATTTTTCTAGCAAAATATCACCAAACACAAAAAAAGAATCAAAGGATAATCACAGTAGCTCGCCAGAAAATTTCAAACTTCTCGGAGTCTGTCTGTCCTGAAGAATTTTTGTCAAAATCTGGTCGAAATGTGCTTTACGCGTCGGCGCGTGTGTTAGATGTGCCGGCGGATTCGAGGTTCTTACTGGCGCGTGGAGGGGTCTTTGCCGGAGAGCCTAACTGGGGTTTGGCCGCCTGTGATAGGGGAACCTTGTGCTAGCGTTGGATTGTGCACAGCACTGAAGAAAAGGGAGATAATGCAAAACATCCCTAAAAGGTCACCGAAAATTGAAGCACGGCAACTGCTTGGCAGGGTTTTTGTCCGAATGTTTTCTCACTGCCGCTCAGATACCATGTGAGAAATAATGATACGGAAAAACTGTATATTGATAGCCCTATTTATCTATAATATTACATAGTACTACACAGCTATTTTCTGATGTGGGGCAGTATATATTACTACTATCTATAAGATATAACCAGAAATAAGAAGCTAAGTCTAAAAGGAGAATCAACTAATTTGGTCAGGAAGTGCATAAAATGTTGTCACATATCATAAAGATCGATTCACTACTAGAATTTCATAAAGATAGATTCACCACTAAAATTTGACAACATTAAGTAGTCATTGAAGTAACATGGAATGATATTTTCTTCTTGAGTAAAGTAAATGCCATCATGATGGAAGAATTAACAGTAGTAATACTTACAATGTATTCATCCTCTGCAGAAAGAGTAGTTAGAGTTATCTCAGGTTCCGCAGTTACAGCTGGCTTCAGATCATCATCACCGATAGACCTAGTGACCTAGTGAAAGTAAAATTAATCAGATTATTTAATGATAATAAAACTTCTATATTTTCTAAGATCCTAAATCACCAATTGTTTATTTCCCCTCAACAAGGCCTAAATCACCAACTTTTAAGATAATATATCCTATTTATCACTGGTCTCAGCCGGATACTGAACCAGATTAAATTGCCACTAGTCTAGAGGTGTTTAGCACCCCTTCATATAATTTTCCATACTAATATAACACAAGTCATCAACTAACCATTCGCCATACAATACATGAAGAATGAGTCAAGGTACTGCATTAATTGGCTACTATGATATTAATACATTTATAACGTTTATAAGAACTTGTCATTGAGCTCATGATATCTACATATTTTATAACTGCTCTTGAAGGAATATAACGCAGACACCACTTTCCCTCACTAAAATGGATCGGGTAATGTGCATATACATTTCGTACATGCACTAGTACTCCTTCATTTTTTTAACATCAAATAGCTTTTTGGGGATGTTTATTTAAAATGGAACTGGGATCGGAAGGAAAGTGAAAATCATAAGACATAAGACAAGGGGATTCTCCTGATAAAAAATATAACTTCGGAACTGTAAGACTCCAACCAACCAGGAATACATAAATACAGATTTGCAGAATATACACGCGCATAGAAGGATGCAAGAATATCCAAGCCAAGGGGCAAAAATGGACAAGAATATAACAATTGACAGGAATGCTAGAATTCTGTATACTAGAAAAATCATCAGATAGTGCTAAAAAAGATGTGAAACTGGAAAGACTAACCTGGAGAGCCGCATCACCAACCCTCCATGTATCCACTTGCCATTTGACAAGGCCACCTGCACGGATAATACGCTCACGCTCCTCATGACAACTTGCAACATGATCCTAAAACAGTACCATATATTAGTGCAAATGCAAAGCCATCTGATTTCATCAGAAAGTAGGCTAAGTAAATGAACATCTCACCCTACTTAGAGCATACGGGTTACCAGCTCGACACAAGACTGTTCTGCAATCACCAGCATTAGCAACAATAAGTTTGTTTCTGACGATAAGAGCAGCTATTGCAGTACAACCAGGGTGCCAATCTTTCTGAACTGCTCCCTTGCGTTTGCGACAAGAATCAAGTTGTGTCCTGAATGCAACATCTGTCTTTATGAATGCTTCAAAAAGCGCATCAGAGGGACTGCAAAGTCATAAACATCCATGAGTTGTGTGCCTCGTCTCTCTTAAAAACTTCTTGGTCATTCACACACGAATGAAATTGGAGAACAATCAGAGGCAAGTTAAGCTCGTAAAACCTGCTAACTGAACCAAGATTCTGCAAAAATCCTGGTAAGGCTCCAGCAGAAAACTCAGCTGCTGCTGAACCTGTAGGCACACTAATTAAGACTGCTATTCCAGTGAAATATTTTTCTAATAAGTTTTACGTACGAAAAAAAGGGCTTCGTAAAGGCCACCACCTCCTTGTTTGCTTAACCATAAAGTACAATCAATTAGGTTTCAAAAAGTACAATTACTTTATTACCATTGCTATTCTAGTTTTAATTGTTGTTGAGTTTCGTACTGCTATTATTATGAACAAACAAAAAAGGCGATATAATGTTCGATACTATATAATGTTCGATACTATTTTCCCGTTCATCAAAAACCAAATAGTAAACACATGAAGCAACATATGATACCAATGTGTTCCTTCAAAATTACTAGACGCCCACATTTCTAGCTCTTCAATCTCATTAAGCAAATAAGAACATTCAATTAGGCAGTGTAAAAAGATTACTTATTCCCTTACGATGATAGTTAACCTAAGGGTATAATGTATAGGAATTAAGAAATTTGTTCAATCCATTTTCTTCAAAATTCTACTACTTTTCTCCCACAAGTAGAATACTCAGTGGTGATTTAGTGGTGATTTGATTCAACAGTTAAAATCACTAACACAGAAAAGTACTGTATATCCTACCTCGATGACCATCAAAGATTGCAAAGACGTGAATATCCTTTTCATCACACACTTGAGGCATAAGGAAGTGTCTATCTTCCATCGTTTCCCTTCTTCCACATGATGCAAAGGAACCCCAAGATAGAACTGGACTATATACATGATCTTCTGAATGATCCAGCCATGCGCTAGCAGCAAGGGCAGTAGGGACCCTTTTCGAAAATTCTTTACCCTGACCGAACCAGCTAATATTCTCCTGATAGCTTTGGATATTTGCACCATCAGAACCATTTGAAGAAATAAAAGAATCCGCTGACACCATTTCTGTACGGCTCCTTCCAATTTCATCTGCCAGAATGGAACCAAGCTCCACGACAATATCATCAAAAGAAGGCCTATTTTGCGGATCTTTATCCCAACATCTTTCTATCAAAGAGAGTAAACTAGCTGAAGCACCGGATCGAAGATCAGCTAGAACGGGCCGTAAGCCTTCAGATACAACGGCTGCAGTAAGTCGCTGCTCAGTGTAGTTCATTTCAAGCACAGTATGGGCCTATCATAAGCAGATATAGGAACCAGTAAGCATCTAAGATATGTGACAGAGTAAATCAACTGCTCGTAAGTTCTTATTCTACATGTTTAAAAGAATCATATATCCGGAAATCAGTTTCTTGAATTAAAGCCAACTCCCATCTCGTATGTGGAGGAAAAAACTTAAGAGTTCTTCCACCATTTCAAAGGAGAGCAGCTTCTTACGAATCCTATTAACCATAAAATTGCTCCTATCTCATAAGTGTTCAACAGCAACAACAACATACCCAATATTATCCCACACCGTGGGGTCTGGGGAGGGTAGTGTGTACGCAGACCTTACCCCTACCTTGTGAGGATAGGCATGAATAAATAAAATTAGAGTAACAGGATAAGAGTGAGTATGCCTTTGATCAGTGTAATAAGACAACAAGTAGCTAAAAAGGTATTCATTGTATTCCTTCCAATTTTATAGCATGTTTACATCAATATCTAAACCCCCAATAGCTTGAGAGAATAATTTATCTGGGTATTCCCAAACTTACTTCCTCTTTTCTCATTCTGCATTTCTCTTTCTCTTCTTTTCATTCTACATTCTGGAAAGACATTCATTTATGTTGTGTGTGATTGTTTACCAAATTAAAAAAATAGAACTGAAGAATAACCAACAACCTTATGCATTTTTTTATTTTTTTTTTGTGAAAGGTAAAATTTAACTTACAGATGATAGGTTAAATAAAAGTTGACAATTCGCGGGCCCTAACAAGCTTGAGGTTGAGGTGTATTTGTTGTTGTAATTAAAGGCTGACATTTTGAGGAAGTGAAAGAAAGACCAACCTGTGCCTCTGAACGGAGATCAGTGTATGGAACTACGCCAGTAAGCAGCTCACTGCAACATTATGAATCCACAAGAACTTGCTCTTAAAATGCAGAATACGAAAAATGTTTCATAAAATGTTCCAAATAAAAGACACATCTGAGTATTACTTGGTATCAGCTATAAAGTGAGGACAAATAAACACTTGCTGCCTCATGCAGCCCATCATAGTATTACTAACGAAAGGGAAAAGGATTTGCGAGTAAATTGAATACAATAACACAAAACTAGCTCATAATGGAAACAACCAAGTCATTGTCGTGATCCATTAAAAAGAAGATAATAATAGAAAATAAACGCGAGGCTGGTGCAAGCATCAATGATGTCTCTAATTATTATCATGGAGACACACAAAAGTTTCTGAAACCACACTTTCTGGAAGAAATTTTCAGAGGCCTTAAGAGGTCGCATGTTCTTCTGCATGCAGGAGTTGCCCATACGTAGTTCTTAAATCCTTATCCACAATATTATGGAGGTAGCAAGGGGTACTTCACTTTTAAAAGCTAATCTTTTTTTTAAATAACTAAGACTGAACACAGAACTTGGGCAGTTACTCATGAAAATTCTTGCATGCAAAGTCTGAGGAAGTCAGTTATATCCAAGGTGGGGAAAACAATGCCCGAAACACATTTGCAACTCGGAAGGCCTTTCGTTGAGCAATTCTTCTATCTGATAACAATTAGGGTTTCAAACTAGAGTTAATATACAGTAGCTAATCAACTTGCTTCTACACACAAGAATCTTGGCATATCCATGTTGCTGCAGAGATAGGACATCAAGATAACAAGGTAAAGTAGCTGACAGATAACAAAAGCTGGCAGTAAATATGAATCAACTTCATCAAATGATGACTTAGATGAAGTCAAAGCTGAAGCATTCCATTTAAATTCTCAGAAGATCCTTTTCACGTCAGGTTGTCATATTCATCCATGTTTATGCTCTATATATCATAACATAGAGAACATTCAGTCCAGGTGGAGTAATCTGTATGAAGGTTGAGGGTTAATGTGTTTACGAGATATCTGTGGACCCTAAATGTACATATTTCCAGTATCTGTAAGATGAGCATGTGAGGCAGTTTAGGGTAGATCAGAACATGTATTTGGCATGTGAATGAATGAGTTTTTGCTTGCTATAGATGGATTCTATTACCCCAACCTAAATGGAGCACATTTCATGTTTATGCTAATCTTTTCTCTCTAGAGTTTATGCAGCTAAAAGATTTATTTGGATTGAATTCATTTGAATTTTTTGTACAGAAATATTCAACCCTTGGTGCTTCCACTCGTCTTGCCACTCCATCTTCGTGGAGAAGTCCATCCAACCAGCATTGTGACAACCAAAGATTGATGCTAAACCATTTAGGAAGCTACTTGTTCAGACGCAAAACAACATCCAATCAGCATACATTTTATATTGAGGTTAGGCATTACAAGTTAGTATCAGGTAAGTGAACTTGCAGAATCAATTGCATTTCTAAGTGTGATGCAAAAGCAGCTTGTGACCGCAAAACTTACTTCACTGATATTCCAAAGCTATATACATCAGATTTTTCAGTCTGTATCTCTTTCCTCAGCACCTCTGGTGCCATGTAAATAAGCGTACCAACCATATTCCTCTTATGGAAACCTCCAGTAGGCTTGCCAGTAGATTTCCAGTTTTCAGTGGAAACTAGTTTAAGATTCTTTTTGTATTCTGCCAGACCAAAGTCAGCAAGACGTGGTTGTAGCTGTCTATCAAGCTGCAGTATAGCAAAAACAAATGTGCCAATGAATTATAGCATGAGGTAATTGAGAGAGGGCTTCTGAAGGGGTTAAACTTATTTAAAGTTGACAAGGATATACATAAAAACTGCAGAAGAATCAGGAAGATCAAAGACATTACAAGAATGTTCGCTGGTTTCACATCCCTGTGCACAATCCCGAGGTTATGTAGGTATTGTAGGGCCTTTGCTGTAAAAGGAGAAAAGTATTGTAAATTTTGCTAAAATTGAATTGATTCATTTTCATTGAGAGAGGAATAAAGGAGAGAAAAGAAGGAAGCCTAGACGACTCAATACTAGCCAGCAACACGACAGAGCAGCAGGGGGATATGGTTTTAGATATCACTATGTATTAGGCCATAGGCCATGTTTACTTAGGACTAGCTGGTGTGCTTTGATTTCAAAAAGAGTTTGGAGAAAGAAATGTCATCTAAGCAACCATCTTTTATGTTTAGAACCATTTGAAAGAATGGCCAGATTTAGGGGAGAAACCGAGGAGGAAGAGAGTGGGAGATACTTGACTTTAGAAGGAAAAAACATCTTAGCTAGCACATTACTCTTTCTTCAGTAAGATCCACAAATTACTAGACCAGTAATCAACAAAATGCAATGGCGTTTCCTGAAACGTCGTTGTTTACTGAAACGTCGTGGTACTCGCTTCCCTCCTCCTATTTTCTGTTTCAGTTCCATTACCCAATGATTTTCTTCTATATACTTCATCATGGTTAAATAAATTCTCAATAGTTGAAATAATTACTAAACTACTAAATCTCAGCAGTTCAGTTGTCTACTAATGATTCTAGCATTATCCATGCCCTTTTTTTCCCCATTTCAGTCCATATGTGCTATCATCAATGAATCACAATCTGGTATTGTAGACTTCCAATAGAAGCTCATTTATTATTTTTCCCTTATCACATTCTTTTCTTTTTCTTGATAAATATCTGTTTTATCACATTCTAATAGATCCCATTCTCAATGCAAGTTTCACAATATTAATTGTTCACCTTGGTGGAAAACATTATAAATTCTTTGGCATTACTTCAAATCATTAACTTTATTAGATAAGCTAACATCCCTACAACGGAAAAAAGAAAACAATTACTCCCTCCATTTTAAAAAGATTGTCCTAGTTTGAATTGACACAAACTTTAATAAATAAGGGAAGACTTTGCAGATATGTGGTCTTAAATAAGCCATAATATTTGTGTGGCTGTAAAACTTTTGAAACTTGTGGCCTGAAACTTGTCATAGCATTTGTGTGGCTACAAATGCTCCCTATTAAGGAAATATTGAAAGGTGTCAATCTTTTTTAAACGGACTAATAAGGAAATAGTACAACTCTTTTTGAAACAGAGGGAGCACGCACTATCCATGATGACACATAAAATGACAAGCAGCTGGAAAATGCAAATGCATAACACACCTAGACGAGTTGCAACTTCAAGTGCCTGTCTTATACTTGGGCTCCATTCATCCACGTGTAATTTCCCGGCAAGATTTCCGGACTCGTAAAATTCAAAGAAAAACATGTAATTTGGCGGCTTGGCATGCGCCGCCAGTAGTTTTGCTATCCCCGGATGATCCAATTTGCTATAGCCAAACAGCATTTTAACAAAAATTCACAAACAAATAAATTAGCCAAGCTCAAAAGCTTAACCATAAATCACAATTTTCTCATACGTAAAGATAAGGTAAATATACTAGCTTTGCCATTTAGAAATGGCCAATTTGCTATATCATTCTTTTTCTTTGTATAAGTGACACAACTTGTTACTCCCTCTAGTTCAAAAACAGTGAAGGGGTTCAAAGTACGAGTGTCAAATCTTCTAATTTTCATTCTCAGTTTGTACATCAAATTCTGAATCTTCTTAACTACAATATATATGATCAGAAACTGGATAAAAATACTATATAAATTAAAACTTTTTATAAGTAAGAATATTTAAAAAACTATATAAAAAACTCTTGCTCAAAGAAGCTGTTTGACTCCCTATACAGTAATAGTGTCATAGAAAGTGGATATTCAAACCACATTAAACAACAAGACACTCGAACAAATTAACCGAGCTCAACCACAGAACCCCATACCAAACAATTTGCTCATAGTTAGAACTACTAGCTTTGCCCATACACCATTCACAGAAAAACACATAAAGACAAAAACTAATCAATCTCAAACATATATAAACAACACAGCCCTATACTCAAACAAAATAAAGGGAGGAATTTCACCATAATAATTGCAGTTCTTTATGGAATTTATCAATATCCTCAGAGGTGGACAAGATGGGTTTTTTCACAGCAACTCTTTTACCATCAAGAATGGCTTCATACACCACACTTTCAGCCCCTGCAATCAAATGCCTTAAACCAATCAAGATTAGTAAAAATTGAATGTCTATATAGATTTCAATTTTTTTATAAAGGAATAAAGACCTCGAGCAATAGGGTGAGAGAGAGAATAAGAAGGAAGAGGGAGATGAATGGGGATTTTCGGGCTGGTACAGCAACCACGAATGCAAGTGTTAGGTTCCAAGATTTCCAAACCCATGTTCCTGTCCTCTCTTCCTCGTGAAATTGTCTTATCGAAATCAAAGATTGCAGCGAGGAAGAGAAATGGACATGCAAGAATGAAGCTCAGAGATATTATTGGTCACCATACATATTCTTCAGTTAAAAGGTGGACTCAATTGGAGGAACTTTCCGCGGTTGGTAAGCAAGTTCGTCTCCTCTTGGAACCCATTGGCTACATTTTTGCAAGGGAAATTACAAGTTATGTCCGTACATGAGCGACTTATTATAAAAATTAGTCAATTTAAAAAATATTATTAGTATTGTATTAGTCAAATGCTATCAATATTAGCCAATTAGCTATTTGGCATCAAAAAATGTCAATTTTTTGCTTTGTTTTAGTGGGTATTGTTGGAATATATTGCGTACATCTTAAAGAGTGTAAATCTCAATTTTTGGATGATTTGGTAGAGTTTTTAGGTGGTTTGAATTGAAAATTCGAAGTAGAAGATTAACATAAAAAAATATGATATGTGTATCATACTGTGTATCATTTGTGTATCACGTAAGTATCATATGTGTATCACGTGTATATCCATGTATGCATGTATGTGAGATACATACGTGAAATAAGTTTGATATATGTGTCACTAGAGAATTTTTTAAACTCGATTGTAACTACAAATTTGATACCAAATAAGTCCAAATCACCTCCAATCTTGCTCGAATTTTGTATATTGCTTCATCTATATGTTTTCAACGAATTCCAACCATTCACATTGGAAAAAAAATCCTTTTTAGCCTAAGATTTTTAATATTGTATATCATTGGTAATGAATTTTGACTCCAAACTAGTTTAACTCACCTTCAAGCTTCGTCAAATTTTGTATATTGCCTCATCAATGTGTTTTCAACAAGTCGCAACAATACTCATTAAAAAAATTTTTGATTTCCTATATTTTTTTCATGTTGTATATAATTGGTTATTTTTTATAACATGACTAAAATGGCTAGTTATTGGTAAATAGTGTCTTTTTTGTTACATTCACGTAAGATTCTCTTTTTGTAACGTGACGAATAGTCTGTTTGGCCAAGCTTTACAACGAATAAGCTTATTTTGAGAAATGGTTTTTTTCAAAAGTGATTTTCTCCAAAGTACTTTTGGTTAGAAGCAGTTCGTGTTTGGCTAATTAATTTGAAAAGAACTTTTGAATAGTAATTAATATTTGGCAAAGCTTTTAAAAAGTGAATACCTGTGGAGTATAGCCAAGTGGTAAGGCATCGATTTTTGGTACCGGCATGCAAAGGTTCGAATCATTTTACTCCAGATTATGAACACCTGATCGGATTTGTCAAGAACGAGTCCTAGGTATCAAAAATCTAGTAAATAAAAGAAATCAAAAAATAAATAGTGGGTTCCTTCGTTTCTATGGTTACTTCTTAAACGGTGAGGTCTTCTCTATATACCGTAACCTTTATTTTATATTTTAATTTAATATTTAATCAACTAATTGATGTTATTGGGAACCTACGGCTTTGATTTTTATTACTTTTGAAGGAGCTATGACGTCATTCCTTGCAGCAATCACTGGAATATTACAAAATGATCTAAATTTCTCAAAAGTATTTTTCAAAAAAGTATTTTTGGAGAAAAGTTATTTTTTTCTGCTTATCCAAAACGGCTTCTGCTTCTTTTCAAAAGCAACTTTTTTTCTTCTAAAATCTTGGCCAAATACTTCAACTTAAAAAAAGAAAGCACTTTGTTTGAAAAAAAATACTTTTAGCGTTGGAGAAGCTTGGCCACACAGGATAGAACTCGTATGCCCTGTTCTTAAGATAATAATAGAAATTTTATTTATATGTATTGTAAATAAGAGCAAAATGAAACAAGATTTGAGAGAAAAGAATATTCCCATTCAATTCTATATTAATACAAAAGGTAATAAAAGGTGTAAACATCATCTAAAAGTTATAATTCTTCAATTGAAATATGTTGTAAATACATAGATTCATTGAATAAAATGTATAAGAAAATTGAACGGACATCCACATTAAACCATCTTATTCGTAACAATAACAGTGCGGTACTAAAGAGAGAATTGTAATGTATTAAATCGATAGTTATAATAGAGACTAAGACACAATATCCAATACTAAATCATAATGAAACAACGGTATTAATCAGCAGTTATAGGGACATAAGAACAAAATATCTAAGAAATTGTGATACCTATAGGAGAATGGTGTCTATTTGCAGAAAGAGTATATACACATCACAGGTGAATAATTATTGTGCCTTACTTATCCACAAATACAATAATTTAAGAAAACCTTTTTAGAAATATTAATTACTTTTTTTTTAACACTCTCAGACAATTTTCCAACGTAAGAATTCTTTTTATTTTGTAGCAATTTAAGCTAACTAGTGTATTCATTATTTTTAGGCTCCAATTTTGATAAAACATACACATCCTAATCTTTCCAATTTTTTCTCTCCCTCCAATTCACCCGTCTCTCACGGTATCCTCATCAATCTTTCCATTACCACTTTCGTATGACATACAATGCATTCAATAAAGATCCAAAAAATATGAAGCGCTCACATTTGAAATCTAATACTTGGGATCTTTATTAGTTTGGGGTAAGTTGAGACGCCCCCTCCCTCCTTCTCCTTCTCCCTCCCCCAAAGAAACTTCAATAATACTTGAGTTTGAAGCTACCCCAACGCTAAAAATAAAAAAAATTGTATTCATTAGGTGACAATGAATACATTAAAGTGTGGGAGAGGGTAGTTGAAACGAGGGTGAGGATGACAGTGTTTGTATCCGATAACTAGTTCGGGGTTCATGCTGGGTCGTTTGACTACACAAGCTATACACCTTGTTAGAAGGTTGGTGGAACTGTACAGAGAGAGGAAGAAGGATCTGCACATGGTGTTTATTGACCTAAATTGTATGACAAGGTTCCTAGAGAAGTTCTTTGGAGATGCCTGGAGGCAAAAGGTGTGTCGGTTCCCTACATTATGATGATTAAGGACATGTATGATGGGGCTAAGACTCGGGTTAGGACAGTAGGAGACGAATCTGAGCATTTTTCGATTGTAATGGGATTACACCAAGATTCTGTGCTCAGTCCGTTCTTATTCGCCCTGGTGATGGACGCGTTAACACACCATATTCAAGGAGAGGTGCCATGGTGCATGCTATTCGCCGATGACATAGTTCTGATTGATGAGTCGCGAGCCGGTATTAACAAGAGGCTGGAGGTTTGGAGACAGGCTCTTGAGTCTAAGGGTTTCAAGCTGAGCAGGACGAAGACGGAATACCTGGAGTGTAAGTTCAGCGCTGAGCTAGGGGAAGTGGGCGTGGATGTAAGGCTTGATTCGAAGGTCATCCCGAGTAGAGGCAGCTTCAAGTACCTTGGTTCGGTTATCCAGGGGGGAGGGGAGATCGACGAGGATATCACACACCGTATTGGGATAGGATGGATGAAGTGGAGGTTAGCATCTGGAGTCCTGTGCGACAAGAGAGTGCCACCGATACTCAAAGGTAAGTTCTATAAAGCGGTGGTTAGACCGGCCATGATGTATGGGGCTGAGTGTTGGCCCGTTAAGAACTCACATATCCAGAAGATAAAAGTAGCATAAATGAAGATGTTACGGTGGATATGCGGGCACACTAGGATAGATAAGATTAGGAATGATGATATTCGTAGAAGGTGCACGTGGATCTCATTGATGACAAGATGTGGGAAGTGAGGCTTAGATGGTTCGGACATGTTCAGAGGAGAAGCCCAGATACTCCGATATGGAGGTATGAGCGACTGGTTGTGGAGGGCACGAGAAGAGGTAGAGGGCGGCCTAAGAAGTATTGGGGAGAGGTGACCAGGTAGGATATGGTGTGGCTCCAGATTTCCGAGGACATGACACTTGATAGGAAGATGCGGAGGTCGAGTATTAGGGTTATAGGTTAGGAGGTAGTTGAGTCGTGTCTTACTTCGTACCATTGTGGGACTAGCCATGTAGGGTTTTTGTCTAAGATAGCTAGTGGCAATATTGTGTCTTACTATTTCGCTTTTCAGCTCAGGTCCTATTTACTAGCTATCGCTTTTGCTTTGCATCTTTCTTCTAGATTTCATGGTGTTTCTATTTTTCTTATGATTGTTGTGGTGATACTAATATTGTCTCCCTTTGCTTTGCATATTTCTTATGGATTTCATGGTGTTCCTATTTTTCCTATGATTGATGTGGTGATACTAATATTGTCTCCTTTTGTCCTTTTGTCTTTTTATTTTCTTGAGCCGAGGGTCTTTCGAAAATAACATCTCTACTCCTTCGGGGTAAGGGTAAGGTTTACGTGCACATTACCCTTCCCAAACCCCATTAGTGAGATTTTACTGGGTTGTTGTTGTTGTTGTTGTTGTTGTTGTTGTTGTTATTGTATGTGACAATAACTATAAGTAGTTCTAAAAGTAAGCATCACTTGTTCTCAATGGCTAAGTGTTAATTTGCTCATATTATATAAGTGGGATGTAGATAAGATCAGAACAAAACAATATTGATAAAACAACTTACTTTTTAAAAAAATACAAGTGACATGTATATGATATATAAATGATATACATATAATATTTCATATACCAGATACATGTCATTTGAATCAGTCAACTGCAACCCTTGTCAATACCTAAGTGAAAATAGGAAAGAATAACGATGGAATTTATTTTTGGACTCCCACACAATCAAAGGTCGTAATGGTGCCTAACCCGCTTGCTAGGCAAACCAACACTCAATCAACCATTATTAAAGCGGATTATTTAAATATTTAACAAAATCATGATATAATAAGAAAGCGAAAATTGTCTCAAAATTAATATCACAAATGTAAGTATCTAAGTCACGGTCTAAACACGACCACAATTGTTTATAATACCCAAAATCCTGTATCACAACTATCACAAGCATCTAACATGAATAAAGAGAGTTTATTGAACTACAGCGTATGTTCGAGAAGGAAGGTAGATAGACAAAATAGATAAGTAGGGAGGGGGCTCCATGTGCTGCAGATCGAATCGAGTAAAGTAGCTTATCACGAAGACTCCACTGGAGCTCCTACTCAACTGGATGAACACTACTAACACCAACCTCAGAACCTGCACAAAAATGTGCAGAAGTATAATATGAGTACAAAACCACAACACTTAGTAAGTATCAAGTCTAGCCTCAAAGAAGTAGTAGCAAGCGGTCAATATCGGCACTCACTAACAATCAAATAGTCAGGTGAAATCATAAATAAAATATGAAATAAGTATGGTATCATCAACGAGTACGAAAGCTCAAAACACAGTTCATACGAAATTTAGGCATGCTTTAAAAATAAAGAATATCAAATAAGATATCAATATCTCAATTCTCATATAAAAACATGATACATGTCAAAATCATTTATATAAAACCTATGCATGAGTCACACACACACACACACACACACACACACACACACACACACACACACACACACACATATATATATATATATATATATATATATATATATATATATATATATATATGTAACTACCCGATCGGTCATTTTGTGTAGTTGCGCCCCGTTTTCCCTTTTCATACTTCACATATGCGTGTTTATGCTTTTATGACTTGTAAGGTTGGTTAGTTTCATTTCGGAAAGCCTTTGGGTTGATTTAGACCCTTGATTCTTGACTTAAAAGTTTAAATTTGAAAATGTTTACCAAACTTTGACTTTTGTGAAAAAGACATCGAAACTATATTTTTATGACTCAGATAGCTTCGTATTGTGATTTCGGACTTGAGCGTACGGCCGAAATTAGTTTTGTAAGTCCGTAGGTTGATTTGTGTTGATTTGCCGAAATTTGACAATTAGAAGTTAAAAAGATTTACTGTAGGTTGACCTTTAGCTATCGAGCTTAAAATTTGATTTTGGGACTCGGGATAGGTCCTTTATGGTATTTAGAACTTGTCCGAAAAATTTGGTGTCGATTGGAGTTCATTTGGTAGGATTCAGACGCTTAGTTGTAATTCTAGAAGTTCTTGAAAATTTCTTTGAAAATCATGTGTTTTAGTGTTCGATTCGTAGTTTTAGATGTTATTTTTGTGTTTTGATCATGCAAGCGAGTTCGTATGATATTTTTAGACTTGTGTGGATGTTTGGTTTGGAGCCCCGATGTAATGACCCGGCCGGTCATTTTGAGTGTTGTAGCTCCGTTCCCCCATTTACTGCTTATACTATGCTAAATTATTGTTATGTGACTTACTGGGGTAATCGGCTTGGTTCCGGGGATGTCTCAGAATGAGTTTAGATATTAAGTCTCAAGGTTGGAAGCTTAAGTTGAAAAGGTTGACCGGATATTGACTTATGTGTAAATAGCTCCGAAATGGAGTTTTGATGGTTCTGATAGCTCCATTAGGTGATTTTGGACTTAGGAGTGTGTACGGATAGTGATTTGGAGGTCCGTAGTTGATTTAGGCTTGAAATGGCGAAAGTTGGAAAATTAGAAGTTTTGAAAATTGAGAAGTTTAACCGAGAATTGATTTTGTGGTTACCGAGCTCGGATTTTGGTTCCCGGAGTTGTAGTAGGTCCGTTGTATCATTTATGACCTGTGTGCAAAATTTGAGGACAATCATACTTGATTTGATAGGTTTTGGCATCGATTGTAGAAGTTAAAATTCCTTAGTTTTCATTAGGCTTGAATTGGGGTGCGATTCGAGTTTTTGATGTGATTTGAGGGCTCGACTAAGTTCGTATTGTGTTTTCATAGTTGTTGGTATTTCTGGTTGAGGTCTCGGGGGCCTCGGGTGGAGTTCAGATGGTTAACGGATCAAAAATGAGACTAGAAGCATTGCTGAAGCTGGGGGCCTTCTGGTGTGATCGCACCTGCGAGGGGATTGGTCGCAGGTGCGACGCCGCAGGTGCGGCTGGAGTGGCGCAGAAGCAAAGTTGGTCTGGCTAAGAGATCTTCACATGTGCAAAGAGGTGGCCGCAGAAGCGGAGTCGCTCCTATGGAAAAGAGGTCGCAAACGCGGAGAATGGGAGAGGCTCAGGTGGTCAGGTGTTTCCGCAGAAGCTGAAGTTCAGGCGCAGAAGCACTCCGCAGATGCGGATTTTGGGGCGCAGCTGCGGAGTTTGGGGACTTAAGTGAACTCCGCAGGTGCAGAGATTTTACCGCAGAAGCGGTCCCGCAGAAGCGGAATTTTGGCCCGCGGGTGCGAAAGCACTAGGCAGAGTTTAAAACTCGAGGGTTTCGTGATTTTTATCATTTTGGAAATTTCAAGTTCAGGCTAAGGCGATTTTTGAGAGGGACTTTGAGGGGTTTCTCGAGGTAAGTCACTTGTGATCATTTTTATTCAATAATATTGTTTTCCCATTGAATTTCCCAGCTAGTTTGTGTGTTTTTTAGGTGGAATATTGGGAGTTTAAGGCTAGAGATTTGGAGAGTTTAAGTTGGGGATTTGAGTGACGATTTGGTGTTGGATTTTGGTAAATTTGGTATGGTTGGACTCGTGGTTGAATGGGATTTCGGATTTTTTTTAACTTTTATTGGATTCCGATATGTGGGCTCGGGGGTCAACTTTAGAGTTAACTTTTTGACTTTTGATTAAGAACTTAGTATTTTCTTATGGAATTGATTCATTTAGCTCGTGTTGATTGTATCGAATTGTTTATGGCTAGATTCAAGGCATTCGGAGGCCGATTCGTAAGGCCATGGCTTATTGGAGTAGAGATTTGCACGGTTTGAGGTAAATAATACTTCTAAACTTGGTTCTAAGGGTATGAAACCCCGAATTTGTGTGTTATGTGATTGGTGTTGAGGTGACGCACATGCTAGGTGACGGGCGTGTGGACGTGCACCGTAGGGATTGTGACTTGGTTGATTCCGTGGAACTGTATAGTTGAATAATCTTGTCGTTATCCGTATATTCTCCATGTGTTAGAGAAATTGAGCTACAAGTCATGTTAGAAATCATGCTTAGGCTATACAGTGGTACCGTTGGGACCCACAAAGGTCGTATTGCATGTCTAATTATTTGCTTAAAATTGCAATTATGTACTCACATATATTATTTGCATATCATATCTCTGTGACTGTGCCATTTATTGATATATCATATCATCATTGTTTGGGCTGATTTTCATGATTCTCGTGAGCCCGAGAGACTGGAGAGACTGAAGAGATTGATGACTGAGTGAGGCCGAGGTCCTAATTGTGAGGATATATATGGGATTGGACTGCACGCCGCAACATGTTTTATTGATTCATGCCATGATTGGCTTATTATAGCGCTTGGGTTGGATTTGCCCCTCCGGAGTCTGCACACACACAGTGAGTATAGGTATCTACTGAGTGCGAGTGCCGAGCATTTGGGAGGATTGAGGGACTGTGAGGATGGAGTGATTGTGAGGAATGAGTGACTGTGAGGATGGAGTGAATGAGAGGATTGAGTGATTGATACTCTGAGATTATGCATATGATTTCATCACTGTTTTGTACTTCAGCTGGCATACATAACTGACATATAGATATCGAGATATACCATATCTTGTTTCAATTGAACATTACATATCTTACCTGTTTGAGCTTTAATTGTTAAATTTGGAAGCATGTCTACCTTTATGTACTATATTTTTGTAATTGAACTGTACCTGTGATGCCCGTCAATGCATTCAGCCCAATAGTTAAGCTTTTTACTTACTGAGTTAGTTGTACTCACGCTCCACCCTGCACTTCGTGTGCAGCTCCAGGTGTTTTCGGTTATGGTGGTTACTGATTATCAGAGTTTTCAGTCATTCAGAGACTATCGAAGTAGCTGCTTGGCGTCCACATACCTTGATTCTCCTCCCCTATCCCTCAATTTATTTAATCAGTTTTTGCTTTCTTGACAGAGTTTCAGACTTTGTATTTGTATATATGCTCATGTACTCAGTGACACTCTGGTTTTGGGAAAACTTCTGTATCGATTTGTGATGGGTTTTATTAGTTTTTATGAGATTTTTACTTATTTAAACATATTTTAGTATATTTTAAATCTGAAAATGTTAGAAATGTCTGAGTAGTCGGCTTGCTTAGTATCTTGATAGGCGCCATCATGACAGGTTGGGTTTTGGGTTGTGACAAGTTGGTATCAGAGCCTAGGTTACGTAGGTCTCACGAGTCATGAGCATGTTTAGTAGAGTCTTGCGGATCGGTACAAAGACGTCTGTACTTATCTTCGAGAGGCTGCCGAACCCTTAGGAAAACTTCACATTCTTGTATTCTTGTCGTGCGAATTTGTTGATTCCGGGAACTAAACTTCTATTATTCTATTCTCTCACAGATGGTGAGGACACGTGCTACCGGACTAAACGGACATCCACCAATACCACCGGTTAGGGCCACGAGAGGCCGAGGCTGTGGTAGGGGACATAGTAGGGTCCGAGGTGCAACTCATACAACAGCTAGAGCAGCACCTGCAGATCCACCAGTTGCTCCAGCTCAGGAGCAGGTTCCAGATGTGGTTGAGCCAGTGGGGCCAGCTTAGGCACCAGCTGTGCCCATTGTGATTTTATGCCTTTAGGAGGCTTTGGCCCAGATATTGACTGTTTGCACAAGCCTTGCTCAAGCGATTTCTGTTCAGACCACGCCAACCACTTCTCAGGATAGGAGAGGTACTCAGACTCCCGCCGCCCGTACTCTAGAGCAGGTGATGCAGGGACTTCAGACATCCAGGGTACTACCAGCCCAACCGGCTGTAGTTACTCAGGCCTAGGTGGGTCCCATTGTGAGTGATGAGGAGCAGAAGAGACTAGAGAGATTTGAGAGGCTCCAACTTCCATCATTCAGTGGGGCTGAGTTAGAGGATGCCCAGGACTTCTTGGATAGGTGCCATCGGATTCTTCGAACGGCGGATATTCTGGAGATCAGTGAGGTCTCATTTACTACTTTTCAGTTGACTGGGGAAACTTTCAGATGGTGGGAGGCCTATGAAAGGAGCAGGCCAGTTGGTGCTGCACCACTTTCATGACATGAGTTCTCCGTTCTATTCTTGGAGAAGTTTGTGCCACAGACCCGTAGGGAGGAGCTACACAGGCAGTTCGAGCAGCTATGTCAGGATGGCATGTCTGTGACCCAGTACGAGATGAGATATTCAGAGTTGGATCGCCAAGTAGTTTGGTTGGTTCCCACTGAGAGGGAGAGGATTTGGAGGTTCATTGATGGCCTCCACTATCAGTTGAGTTTTGTTATGACTCGGGAGAGTGTATCTGGTGCTCGGTTTGATAAGGTGGTTGATATTGCTCGGTGGCTAGAGATGGTCTGTAGTCAGGAGCATGAGGAGAAGGAGGCCAAGGGGCCTCGTGGTTCGGGTTATTTCAGTGGTGTCCCTTCTAGGAGGCATTCCTATAATAGCAGGGCTCGTCCAATTAGGCCCGCTCAGATGGTTCGTCCTGTTCATCGTGGTGCATCATCTAGCCATGGTTCGTACAGTGCTCGTCCGGGTCAATCATCTCTCAGTGCTCTCCCAGATCAGAGTTCATCCCGTGCTCCATTGGTTTAGGGTTCATCTATTCCAAGTCCTTCTAGCAGTTACTCTGGTACTTGAGGCCCGATTCAGTCCCCACTACCCCTAACATGGAGTTTCTTAGAGTGCAGGGAGTTTAGGCATATGTGGAGATAGTTTCCTCGTCACTTGGGAGGTCCAGTTCAGCAGACGGATCATGCTATCACTTCTGTACCAGTTACTTTACCACCCGCCCAGCCAGTTATGGGTGGGGCCCATGTAGCTAGAGGTTTCCCTAGAGGGGGAGGCCGATCAGGTGGTGGTCAGGCCCGATTCTATGATATTCCTGCCAGGTCAGATACTATTGCTTTAGATATAATGATCACATTTATTGTCTTAGTGTGCCACATAGATGCTTCCACATTATTTGACCCTGGTTCTACTTATTCCTATGTATCATCCTATTTTACTCATTATTTGGATATGCCCCGTGAGTCCTTAGTTTCATCTGTTCATGTATCTACGTCGGTGGGCGATACTATTATTATGGACCGTGTATATCAGTCATGTGTAGTGACTATTGGGGGAGTGGAGACTAGAGTTGATCTCTTATTGCTCAATATGGTTGATTTCAACGTGATTTTAGGTATGTATTGGTTGTCTCCATGTCATGCTATTCTGTATTGTCACGCTAAGACCGTGACATTGGCAATGTCGGGGTTGCCAAGGATCGAGTGGAGAGGTTCTCTAGATTATGTTCCTAGTAGGGTGATTTATTATTTAAAGGCCCAACGGATGGTTGGGAAGGGGTGTCTGACATATTTGGCCTTTGTGAGGGATGTTAGTGCTAATACCCCTACTATTGATTCTGTTCCGGTGGTGCAAGATTTTCGGATGTGTTTCATGCAGACTTGTCGGGCATGCCACCTGATAGGGATATTGACTTTGGTATTGACTTGGTGCCGAGTACTCAACCCATTTCCATTCCTCCGTATCGTATGGCATCAACTAAGTTGAAGGAATTGAAAGAGCAGCTTCAGAAACTTCTTGATAAGGGGTTTATCAGGCCTAGTGTATCATCGTGGGGTGCACCGGTTCTGTTTGTGAAGAAGAAGGATGGTACTATGCGGATGTGCATCAACTATAGGTAGTTGTACAAAGTTACAATAAAAAATAAGTATCCTTTTCCGTGCATTGATGAGCTATTTGACTAGCTTCAGGGAGTGAGAGTGTTCTCTAAGATTGATATGAGGTCTGGATATCACCAGTTGAAGATTCGAGACTCAGATATTCTAAAGACGACATTCAGGACCCGTTATGGTCACTATGAGTTCATTGTGATATCTTTTGGGCTGACCAATGCTCCAACAACATTCATGTATCTGATGAACAGTGTATTTCAGCCATATCTCGACTCAT
This sequence comes from Nicotiana tomentosiformis, assembly GCF_000390325.3. Lineage (NCBI taxonomy): Eukaryota > Viridiplantae > Streptophyta > Magnoliopsida > Solanales > Solanaceae > Nicotiana > Nicotiana tomentosiformis. The sequence continues at coordinate 141,139,058 of NC_090812.1, forward strand.
TTGTCATAGTATTCATTGATGATATCCTGGTGTACTCACGTAGCCAGGAGGAGCATGCCCATCATTTGAGGATTGTATTACAGCGTCTGAGGAAGGAGAAGCTTTATGCCAAGTTCTCCAAGTGTGAGTTTTGGCTTAGTTAGGTGGCGTTCTTGGGGCACGTGGTGTACAGTGGGGAGATTAAGGTGGATCCAAAGAAGATAGAGGCGGTTCAGAGTTGGACCAGACCATCCCCAGCTACTGAAATTTAGAGCTTTCTCGGCTTGGCCGGTTATTATCGTCGCTTCATAGAGAGTTTCTCGTCTATTGCAGCGCCTTTGACCAAATTGACCTAGAAGGGTGCTCCATTCAGGTGATCAGATGAATGTAAGGAGAGCTTTCAGAAGCTTAAGACTGCCTTGACCACAACTCCAGTTCTAGTTTTGCCTTCAACTTCTGGCTCTTATACAGTGTATTGTGATGCTTCTCGGATTGGTATTGGGTGTGTTTTGATTAGGGGGATAGAGTAATTGCTTATGCTTCGTGCCAGTTGAAGCCTCATGAGAAGAACTACCCTATTCATGATTTGGAGTTAGCAATCATTGTTCATGCGTTAAAGATTTGGAGGTATTATCTCTATGGTGTGTCTTGTGTGGTATTTATAGATCATCGGAGTCTCCAACACTTGTTCAAATAAAAGGATCTAAATTTGAGGCAGCGGAGATGGTTGGAGCTGCTAAAGGACTATGATATTACCATTTTGTATCATCCCAGGAAGGCCAATGTGGTGGCCGATGCCTTGAGTAGAAAGGCTGTGAGTATGGGTAGGCTTGCATTTGTTCCTGTTGGTGAGAGACCGCTTGCAGTTGATGTTCAGGACTTGGCCAACCAGTTCGTGAGATTAGATGTTTCGGAGCCCAGTCGGGTTTTGGCTTGTGTGATTTCTCGGTCTTCTTTATACGATCGCATCAGAGAGCGCCAATATGATGATCCCCATTTGCTTGTCCTTAAGAACGCGGTTCATCACGGTGATGCCAAGGATGTTACTATTGGGGATGATGGGTGTTGAGGATGCAAGGTCGGATTTGTGTGCCTAATGTAGATGGTCTACGTGAGTTGATCCTTGAGGAGGCCCACAATTTATGGTATTCCATCCATCCGGGTACCGCGATGATTTATTAGGACTTGAGGCAATTATATGTGGATGAGGATGAAGAAGGATATAGTAGAGTTTGTAGCTCGGTGCCTAAATTGTCAGCAGGTGAAGTATGAGTATTAGAGACCGGGCGGATTACTTCAGAGGCTTGAGATTTCGAAGTGGAAATGGGAGCGTATCACCATGGATTTTGTAGGCTCCCGCGGACTTCCAGGAAGTTTGATGCTATTTGGGTGATTGTGGATGGTTAACCAAGTCCGCACATTTTATTCCAGTTGGGACTACCTATGCTTCGGAGTGGTTGGCGGAGATTTACATTTGCGAGATTGTTCGCCTTTATGTTGCCGGTGTCCATCATTTCAGATCAGGGCACGCAATTTACATTACAGTTTTGGAGAGCCATGCAACGAGAGTTGGGCATACAGGTTCAGCTGAGTATATCATTTCACCCTCAAACGGACGGGCAGTCCGATCGCGCTATTCAGATATTGGAGGATATGTTGCGCGCTTGTGTAATAGATTTCAAGGGTTCTTGGTATCAGTTCCTGCTGCTCGCAAAGTTTTCCTACAACAATAGCTACCAATCGAGCATTCAGATGGCTCCGTATGAGGCTTTGTATGAGAGATGGTGTCGGTCTCCGGTATCGTGGTTTGAGCTGGGCTAGGCTAGGCTATTGGGTATTGACTTGGTTCAGGATGCTTTGGACAAGGTTAAATTAATTCAGGATCAGCTTTGCACAACGCAGTCTAGACAGAAGAGTTACGCCGATCGGAAGGTGCGTAGATTTCACCGCAGATGCGGTCCCTCAGAAGCGGAATTTTGGCCCGCAGGTGCGAAAGCACTAGGCAGAGTTTAAAACTCGAGGGTTTCTTGAATTTTATTATTTTGGAAATTTCAAGCTCAGGCCAAGGCGATTTTTGAGAGGGACTTCGAGAGGTTTCTCGAGGTAAGTCACTTGTGATCATTTTTATTCAATAATATTGTTTCCCCATTGAATTTCTCAGCTAGTTTGTGTGTTATTTAGGTGGAGTTTTGGGAGTTTAAGGCTAGAAATTTGGAGAGTTTAAGTTGGGGATTTGAGTAATGATTTGGTGTTGGATTTTAGTAAATTTGGTATGGTTGGACACGTGGTTGAATGGGCTTCCGAATTTTTTAACTTTTATTGGATTCCGAGACGTGAGCTCGGGGGTCGACTTTAGTGTTGACTTTTTGACTTTTGATTAAGAACTTAGTATTTTCTTATGGAATTAATTCCTTTAGCTCGTGTTGATTGTATCTAATTGTTTATGGCTAGATTCAAGGCATTCGGAGGCCGATTCGTAAGGCCAGGGCTTATTGGAGTAGAGATTTGCACGGTTTGAGGTAAGTAGCACTTCTAAACTTGGTTCTAAGGGTATGAAACCCCGAATTTGCGTGTTATGTGATTGGTGTTGAGGTGACGCACATGCTAGGTGATGGGCGTATGGACGTGCACCGTAGGGATTGTGACTTGGTCGATTCCGTGGAACTGTATAGTTGAATAATCTTGTCGTTATCCGTATATTCTCCATGTGTTAGAGAAATTGAGCTACAAGTCATGTTAGAAATCATGCTTAGGCTATACAATGGTACCGTTGGGGCCCACAAAGGTCGTATTGCATGTCTAATTATTTGCTTAAAATTGCAATTACGAACTCACATATATTATTTGCATATCATATCTCAGTCTCTGTGCCATTTATTGATATATCATATCATCATTGTTTGGGCTGATTTTCATGACTCTCGTGAGCCCGAGAGACTGGAGAGACTGGAGAGATTGATGACTGAGTGAGGCCGAGGGCTTGATTGTGAGGATATATATGGGATTGGACTGCACGCCGCAACATGTTTTATTGATTCATGCCATGATTGGCTTATTATAGCTCTTGGGTTGGATTTGCCCCTCCGGAGTCTGCACACCCATAGTAAGCATAGGTATCTACTGAGTGCGAGTGCCGAGCGTTTGGGAGGATTGAGTGATTGTGAGGATGGAGTGAATGAGAGGATTGGGTGATTGATACTCTGAGATTATGCATATGATTTCATCACTGATTTTTACTTCAGCTGGCATACATAACTGACATGTAGATATCGAGATGTACCATATCTTGTTTCAATTGAACATTACATATCTTACCTGTTTGAGCTTTAATTGTTAAAATTAGAAGCGTGTCTACCTTTCTGTACTGTATTTCTGTAATTGAATTGTACCTGTGATGCCCGTCAATGCATTCAGCTTAATAGTTAAGCTTTTTACTTACTGAGTTAGTTGTACTCACGCTACACCCTGCACTTCGTGTGCAGCTCCAGGTGTTTCCGGTCACGGTGGTTGCTGATTATCAGAGTTTTCAGTCATTCAGAGACTATCGAGGTAGCTTCTTGGCGTCCACATGCCTTGATTCTCCTCCCCTATCCCTCAATTTATTTAATCAGTTTTTGCTTTCTTGACAGAGTTTCAGACTTTGTATTTGTATAGATGCTCATATACTTAGTGACACCCTGATTTTGGGAAAACGTTTGTATCGAGTTGTGATGGGTTTTATCAGTTTTTATGAGATGTTTTACTTATGTAAACATGTTTTAGTTTTTTTTTATTTATAATAGGCGCCATCACGACATGTTTAGTTTTGGGTCGTGACTCCCGTGGGTTCGGATGAGGTTCACACATGTTCCGGAGTGGTTTGGACTGAAATGGGAAAAAATCTAATGTCTTGTGCTCTGGTGTCACAAATGCGAACACCAAGCTCACATTTGTTAAGGCGACAGGTGAGGGGCAGTTGTCGCAAATGAAACCTCCCTTGGTCCGCAATTGCGAGGGTTCGCAAATGCGAACCCTGTGTCGTAAATGCGACATCTGCAGCTGGTTAAAGTGCTGGGAGACGGGATTTTTGAACTCATTCTCACATTTTTGAACCCTAGACTCAGTAGAAGGCGATTTGGAGATGGGATTTTCACCTGCAAACCTTGGGTAAGTGATTCTAATCTATTTCTAATCATATTCCATCAACATATCTTAGATTTTAACATCAAAATCCTGTGAATCAAAGTGAAAATTTGTTAAGTTTTTAAAAAATAAGAAATTGGATTTTGGGAGTCGCTTTGGACTCAGATCTTGAAACTAATCACATATATGAACTCGTGGGATCATGGGTCGACAGAATGGACCTGGGTTTTGATTGGGTGAGCCCCGGGTTGACCTTTGTTTACTTTTTTGGAAAAGTATAAAGATCTTAACTTTATCTATTGCAATGGAATTCCCTAGCATTGTTTGATGATATTGAGTCGATTTTCGTTAGATTTGAGCCGTGTGGAGGCAGATTTTAAGGGAAAAGCTATTTTCGAGTGTTGAATTAACCTAGTTGAGGTAAGTGTCTTATCTAACTTTGTGTGGGGGAAACTACCCCTTAGGATTGATATTGTTTGCTTCAATTGTGCTAAGTGAAATCCGTGCACACAAGGTGACGAGTGGGTACACAGATTGTACGTGGTAGTTGACCGGTTTAGGCTACTTAGACTATTTTTATGCTTTAATCGAAATGCCATATCATATTCTAAATTCTCATAGTCAATTTATCCTTAATTATGTTAGACTATCCTTATATGCCTTAATTGACTTGTTTAGTACTTGTTCTATATCCTACTTGCTAAATTATATTCATGCTTTAGTTGAACTTGTTGCCTCTTTTATTGTTACATGCTATCTCTTCATTGTTAATCATCATTATTTGAAGTTATTGTTCGTGTTATCTCTTTCCTTATTGTTTTTTCGTTACTTGAAGCAATTGTTCATATTATCCCTTTACTTGTTGATTTCCATTATTTGAGACTCATTGTTAAATGTTATCTCTTTTATTGTGAGTTAATCTTATCTAATATCGTGGTTATACATTATTTCTCTCATTGTTGAGTTATTTGGTATTGAAGTTGTGAAAGTTGTTAATACGTTGAGGCGATGTTGGTTATTATTGAAACATTTATCTTATTGAGCATTTTTCGTATATTGTTGTTGTTGATATTCTTGTATACGTTGTGGTGCAGCCATGGGCTATTATTGTGGAAACATTGGTATTGTTGTTGTTGTTGGCAAGTTGTAATATATGGGCACTTGTGGTGCAAATTGTTCTTGTGATATGATATTGACACACATGCGGCGATATAAGGCTTGGGGTTAATGTGCATGCGGTGGTATATGGTGGGATTTATGTGCGTGTTGCTTGTAGGGGAACTACGTGAAGCCACACGGCATCATAAGGTGGGCTAAAGTGCGTGTAGCTATTTCGGGAGAAATGTTTTCAAAAACCTCTTTCAAATGTAAGGCTCACGCGACGGTATAAGGAAAAATTGTAATTGAAATTGAGTAATGTGAATACGAGGCGGTACCTCGGTTATGATTCTTGATTATACGAGGCAGTACCTCGGTTTTGATTTCAATATACATGAGGCAGTACCTCGTTGTGATTCTTGCTGTTTATTTCATGTTGCAAAATGTTATGGTGGGAATATTTTCTTGTTTTTTTCATTCTTTATTGTTCTAGCAGTTGTTGTCCGTACATGATCATTGTATCCCATTTAGTTGCTTCTTTTATGGTATTTCCATTGTTGATTTCTAGTACTAGTTCATGCTATTACCTTGTTTCATATAAGTTGTTTCTTCACTTTCCATTATATATCCGTATTGCATTTTTGTACTGTTTAAATATATCATAGTAGGTGTCTTAACCTAGACTCATCACTACTCTACTGAGGTTAGGCTTGATACTTACTGGGTACCGTTGTGGTGTACTCATACTACACTTCTGCACAATTTTTTTGTGCAGATCCAGGTGTGTCTGCTCATGCCGGTCGTTAGATATTACCTGCTAGCTGACTTTATTGGAGACTTCAAGTTATGTCTACTCAGCGTCCGCAGGCCTCGGAGTCACCTTCCCTTATTCTCATTTACTATTGTATTTTCTCTCAAATAATGATGTATTAGATATTTTAGTTTATTCAATTGTCCTTATGACTCTGTTCCATAGTTCTTGGGGATTGTATGGTTGAGATTTTGCTTTTCAGAAGTTATATGAGTTTATGAAACTGGGTTTAAGTATTTTGTTATTTATATCTGTTCAATTGTTATCAGATATTAGGCTTACCTAGTCGTAGATACTAGGTTCCATCACGATATCCTATGGAGAGAAATTGGGACCGTGATAAGTTGGTACTCTACGTTCATAGGTGTTATGAGTCATAAGCAGATTTAGCAGTGTCTTACAGATTGGTACAGAGACGTCTGTACTTATCTTCGAGAGGCTACAGAGGTATTAGGAAAACATCACTTCTTTGATTCCTTATCGTGAGAATTGGTTGATTTAGAAAACTAAATCTTTGACTTTCTATTACCTGATAGATGGTGAGGACACGCACTGCTGGATCTGACGATCAGACACTCGCGCCCTCTGCTAGAGCCGCGAGATAACGGGGCCGGGGCAGAGGCCGAGGAGGGGCATGTGGTACAGCCAGAGCACCTGCCCGAGCTGCGACAGAGTAGCCACTAGTAGCTCCAGTCAGGGGACATGCACTCGAGGCGCCTATTTCCACCCCAGCACTTCAGGAGACCCTCGCATAGTTCCTGAGTATGTTCGGTACCTCAGCTCAGGCGGGGTTGATCTCACTTGCACCAGCCACATCTCAGACTGGGGGAGGAGCATAGACTCCTGTGGCCTGTACCCCAGAGCAGCAGGTCCAGGTTGATTAGGTCCCAGATGTTATACCGATACAAACCGTTGCTCCGATGTAGCCCCTGGTTAGGGCACCAGCTTCTGAGAAGGAGCAACTTAGGCTCTAGAGGTTTAAGAAGTATCATCCTCCTACTTTTAGTGGATTGGCTTCAGAGGACCGCACATGTCTTTCTTGAGGAGTGCCACGGTATTCTCCGCACTATGGGTATTGTGGAGACGAGTAGGGTTGCTTTTACTATGTTCCAGCTAAATGGAGCGACATATCAGTGGTGGTGGGCATACTAGGTGGATAGCCCAACCGATGCAGCTTCACTTACATGGGATCGATTTTCAGAGTTTTTCTTGAGAGAGTTTGTTCATCGGACCCTTCACTTACATGCATAGCGCGCGGAGTTTGAGCAGTTGTGCCAGGGTGCTATGACAGTGTCGGAGTATGCTGTCCAATTCAGTGATTTGTCCAGGCCTGCACCTGCTTTGGTTTCTACAGTTAGGGAGCGAGTCTTATCGAGGGGCTCAACTATGGTATTGTCACGACCCAAAACTAACCCCCTGTCGTAATGGCGCCTATCGTGGAACTAGGCAAGCCGACTCATTTCCAAAACAAAATGATATTTTCATTTCAAAGATAATTTCAAGGTTATTTAACATAAAAACCTCCATTTAATGAGTTCAAATCAAAGAAAAATAGAAGTGCGGAAAAGAAAAGCCCGACATCGGGGTGTCACTAGTCATGAGCATCTACTATAATCTGTGTAACAATATCAAGGCTAACTCAGCCTGGAAAAAAATAGCTAAATACTACTAGAGGAAGATAAGAGGGAGAAGAGCAGGGGCTGCGATCGCCAAACAACTACCTTGCTATCTCCAAGAAAATCTGCAACCAATATACTTAATAACCGCTACCGTGTCCAGCCACACCTGGATCTGCACACAAGGTGTAGGGAGTAACGTGAGTACGCCAACTCAGTAAGTAACAACAATAAATAAAGACTGAGCAGTAGTGACGAGCAATAAAGCATATAACGTTCATATCAGGAAATCTCAGTAAAATACCACATGCTCTTAAAAATCAGGATTTGAATCAAATATCTCGTTTAAACACAGTTCCAATAAAAATCATTTTTATTTTCCAATAGTTTTTCAAACAAAGGCTCAATGCAAAGGTGAGCAAAAATGATGAAATCATAAACAGTCACTCGGGCAGACCTCACAGTCACTCGTGCCACTCGGGCATACCTCACAATCACTCTTGCCACTCGGGCGTACCTCACAATCACTCTTGCCACTCGGGCATACCTCACAATCACTCTTGCCACTCGGGCATACCTCACAATCACTCATGCCTCCCAGTCACTCAGCACTCGGCACTCGCACTCAGTAGGTACCTGCGCTCACTGGGGGTGTGTACAGACTCCGGAGGGGCTCCTTCAGCCCAAGCGCTATAATCTGCACGGACAACTCACGTGCGATAATAATAAAGTATGCTGCAGGCGGGCAGCCCCGATCCACACTCATCCTCACCAATCAAGCCCTCGGGCATTCCAGTAAAACAGGGCATTCGACCCAAAATATTTATATGCATCAAAATAGAGTCATAAAGCTGAGTTATGCGGTAAACAAATATAAACATGACTGATTATAGATTTTCAGTCGAAAACGGTGAGAGGATGATAAGAAACAGCCCCTAAGGGTCCAAACAGCATTGGCGCAAGGCCCAAACATGGCATTCAGCCCAATTTACTGAAATTCTTTCTAAAACATATAAGTATCAAATGGTTTCAACAAAGTATGCAACTTTACAGTTGCTACGGGGCGGACCAAGTCACAAATCCCCAACAGTGCACGCCCACACGCCCGTCACCTAGCATGTGTGTCACTAAAAAAAGTAGAATGATACAAAATCCGGGGTTTCATACCCTCATGACTAGATTTACAATCGTTACTTACCTCAAACCGGTTAAAACTCTACCCCGCAATGCTCTTGCCTCTGGACTCGGCCCGCAAATGCTCCAAATCTATTCACAATCAGTATAATACCATCAATATATGCTAATGGAATGAATTTCACAAGAAAAGCTTCAAAATTAGACCAAAACCCAAAATTGGCTCAAAATTCGCCTGTGGGGCCCACGTCTCGGAACCCGACAAAAGTTACAAAATCCGAAAGCCCATTCAACCACGAGTCTACCCATACCAATTTTACCAAAATCCGACCTCAACTCAACCCTCAAATCTACAAATCTAATTTCCAAATTTCTAAGTTTCAATCTCTGATTTACGCCTCAAAATCATGTAATCTAGTCGGATTACTCGATGGTAATTCAATATTATGGAGTAGAAATGATCACAAGGGACTTACCTCAAGTTTTCCTTGAAAATATATCAAAAATCGCCTCTCCCCAAGCTTCAATTTGTCAAAAATGGCAAATGGGACGATTTCCCTGTTTTTGTAATTCTGCCCAGACATCCTCGATTCTGCCTCGATCTTGGCCCTCGATCTTGGCCTTCGATCGAGGTCCTCGATCCTGCCCCTCGATCCGGAGCTCGATCGTGCCTTCGATCGTGGCCCTAGACTCTGTGCTCGATCTGGGCTTCGATCGTGGCCCTCGACCCTGAGCTCGATCGTGTCTTCGATCGTGGCCCTTGACTCTGTACTCGATCATGGCTTCGATCGTGGCCCTCGACCTTGAGCTCGATCTGGGCTTCGATCGTGGCCCTCGACCCTGAGCTCGATCTGGGCTCAATTTCTGGACAGAAGCAATTTTCAATAGAAGGAAATGCAGCAGCTGTTCTAGTTCAATTTTTGATCCGTTAACCATCCGAAACTCACCCGAGGCCCTCGGGACCTCAACCAAATATACCAACAAGTCCTAAAATATCATACGAACTTAGTCGAATCCTCAAATCACCTCAAACAATGCTAAAACCATGAATTACACCCCAATTCAAGCCTAATGAACTTTGAACTTTCTAATTTCTACAAACAACTCCGGAACCTATCAAATCACGTCCGATTGACCTCAAATTTTGCACACAAGTCCTAAATGACATAACAGAGGTATTCCAATTTTTAGAATCAGATTCCTACTTGGATATCAAAAAGCCAACCCCCAGTCAAACTTCTCAAAAATAAAACTTTCGGCATTTCAAGCCTAATTCCTCTACGGACTTCCAAATAATATTTCGGACACGCTCCTAAGCCCAAAATTACCATACGGAGCTATTGGAATCATCAAAATTTAAATCCAAGGTCGTTTATATATAGGTCCATATCCGGTCCACTTTTTTAACTTAAATTTTTTAATTATGAGACTAAGTGTCTCATTTCACCCCGAGTTCCTTCCGGACTCGAACCAACTAACCCGATATAACATAATATAGTTGAATAACACAAAAAGAAGTAGGAATGGGGAAAATATGGTTATAACTCTCGAAACGACCGGTCGGGTCGTTACATGTATTAGGTTCAGTATGGCTCGAGAGTTGGAGGCAGATACTCTATATCGGTAGGAGGTAATGATTGCTTGGTGGTTAAAGGGTATGTGGGGCCATGAGAGAGATAATAGGGAGGACAAAAGGCCTTGTGGTACAAGAGGATTTAGTGGTGGTCACGCTGCAGCTACAACCCATCATGGTATGGGCTACGTGAGTTGTCCAGTTCATTCAGCACTTTCAGCTTCTAGTGGTGCTCCGATTGTTTTGAGGTCTCAGGTTGCATACTTTGCTCAGCCACTTTCTAGTGCACCTCATGCACGGGGTGCCTTCAGCGGTCAGCCCAACCGACCAGGCCCAAGCCATTCCCAGCCTCCATGCCCACTGAGAGCTTCCTTTGAGTGTGGCGATACCCGCCACATGGTCAGAGACTGCCCCAGACTCAGGAGGGGTGCACCTTCTTAGACTACTCATGCTCCATAAATTCAGTCAGGTCCGTAGACTTCTCAGGCCATGATTGATGTCCTTGTTGCCGCTCCACCCGCATAGCCAGCTAGGGGTGGGGGATAGGCGGGTAGAGGTGACCCTAGAGGGGAAAGCCATGCCAGATTCTATGCTTTTTTTGGGTAGGATAGAGACAGTTTCTTCAGACTTACTTAATACAAGTATGGTTTCGGTTTGCCATAGAGATGCATCAGTCTTATTTAATCCGGGATCCACTTATTCATATGTGTCATCTTACTTTGTTTTATATTTGGATGCATCTCGTGATTCTTTGAGTTCTCCTATTTATGTTTTCACGCCTGTGGGAGATTCTATCGTTGTGGACCGCGTGTATCGGTCGTTTTTATTTGTTATTGGTGGTTTTGAGACCAGAGTTGATCTATTATTACTTAGTGTGAGCACCTAATTTTTGACCATACTTGAGATTTTTCAACACTTTTTAGTATGTAAATAATTTTAAGTTTAATATACATATTTTAGCCTTTATTTCATTTTTAGTAAGTTTTATTTAAGAAAATTAAAAATCAAATTTTTTTTTATATGTTCTTGATTTTAAAGTATTTAGCTAGTATTTTTATTTTACACTCTTAAAATAAAAATAAAAATATTAAATAAAGCAAGAACCAATAAGTCATTTGCATGTGACAAGATTCTTCCAAATCTTTTCCTAATCTTTTATAACAAAGTCACTTGCTCTCCTTAAAAAATCACATAGCACTCTTTTTCTTGGACAAGAATTAATTCACACTCACCAGTACACTTAAAAATACACAGTGCACGTTAGAAATAGGCTCACAAATACTGATCAACATATGGAGAAAGATTCCCTCAACAATGCATGACTCACGTCCTTATCCACAAGGCACCTTCTGAGAATTTGCTCTCCAATTCACACTCTTAAGCACTCTCACTCCCCTATATAAACACACACAAAAAAAGGGGACACATTGAGAGGGGACGGGCAAAAAAGGAAGCTTTCTTCTTCTTCCTCACAATTTCATCAAATAAAACTTCAAATCCCTCACCAAACTCCAGTGAAAATAAGTCCAAAAGGCAGCAAAAACCTGCTGCAAATAGCCCCTAAAAATACAGCACCTTTACTCCCACAAAACGCTATGGAAATCATCATCAAACAACCATAACTGCTGCCCCAAAAATAGCCCTTAAAGCTCCATGAGAACGCAGCAAAATCAGCACCATTAAAGCACCAAAAGGACCTCAAATCGGCCGCCGAACCAGCTACAAAACCAGCACCAAACAGTCCCCAAAACACCATGTAAAGCAGCCATTAACCACCCCAAACTCCTGCTGAAATTCAGCTCCAAACCCAGCTGAAAAACAGCCCTTCGAAACCAGCAAAGCAGCTGCGAAAATGACTCCATAACACAACCATGAAACTCCTCAAAATTCCACCTGATACCAACGTGAAAATCAGCTTGGAAAACTCAGCTGAAATCTGCCATTGAAATGCACCAAAATCAGCCTCCGAAACACCTCAAATCCACCCCAAAACGCAGCCATTAAAGCTGCTCAAAACCACTCAAAAACGAGCAAAAAGGGACCTGAAACAGTAGCTCAAATCGCTGCTAATTCTACCATGAAACAGTACCAAAATACTACCAGAATTCCAGCCGAACAATCCTTGGAACACAAGTTTTAAGTCGAGTTTGAGGTTGCGGACGAGGTCGTGGTTCGTTAGCTCCGGTCGAGTCCATCTGAAATTCAGTATATCGGAGAGTTTGTAAAAGACTAGGTTTGGAGGCTCTTTGTTCTGTTTGTTCAGATTCGTCTGAGGTTCATTCTTCTTTACAGTTTTCGCTCCTAATACATTTTTTATTGTCAGTTTTCTTCTGATATTTGCTGCTTTGTCCTATTAGTTGCTTGAGTTAGTGTTTCGCTGATTTTTTTCGCTGTGCTTTTGTGGAAAGTTCAATGCATTGGTTTATCCTATTTTTATGATTGTTTGGATTATAATTATATGGGTGTAGCTTGGTGAACAAATTAAAAAGTGTTGATGGGTCATGAGCTTTTAGCTTTTATAAAAACGGGAAAGCTCTGCTTGGGACTAGCTATTGTAATAAAATTATTTCATTAAGTGGGCAGGGGAATTTGCTTCTCTTTCAAGGATAATTGGTCATATTGGAGAGTGGACCTTTTAAGTATAATTTAATGGAGTCTAGATATAGCTGCTCCGTTTGCACTTAGTTTGCTGGCCCATTCACAAATTGGTTGGCCCAATTATTGTAAATATATAAGATGTTCTTTTCTTTAACTACTACATGGGCCAACTATCAATGAAATTCATAACATCTTCCCCACGATTTTACTTCGATAACTTCGTGCCTCGCAATAATATCAAAGGAGAGAATGAATAATAAACACCGTTAGAGTGCTTTAGGTGCACTTTTAATTTATTATCGTGATTGTGTACATGTTCGCGTGACATGATTACGATTCCCAAAATAAATCAAAGTACGCGTTCGCGCGACTTTGGCCAAATAATCTTAATAATAATAAAATGTTATTAATTGTGTATACGTACGCGTGACATGATTTTCGCGCACCAAATAAAACAGATTTACACACATGTGATCCGTTTCCAAGATAAATTCATAAAGCGCCATAATTAAAAGCGGTAAAAGGTAAAACGTGCATAGGTTCTAAAAATACTTAATTAAACAATTTAATTAAGCCAGGTATGATTAAAAGCGACCGTGCTAAAACTACGGAACTCGGGAATGCCTAACACCTTCTCCCGGGTTAACAGAATTCCTTACTCGGTCTTTTATTTTTCGCAGACTTTAAACATAGTTAAATTTCCTCGATTTGGGATTTAAAATAAACCGGTGACTTGGGACACCATAAAGTATTCCAAGTGGCGACTCTGAAATAAAATAAATAATCCCATTTCGAAATCGGTGATTGTCATGCTAAGACCGTGACGCTGGCTATGCCAGGTGTGATGTTTATCTAGCCTTTGTGAGGGATGTCAGTGCTGATCCTCCTACCGTTGAGTCAGTTCCGGTAGTGAGAGACTTTCCTGATGTATTTTCAGTAGATTTTCCAAGCATGTCGCCCGATAGCGATATCGATTTTGGTATTGACTTGTTGCTGGATACTCAGCTCATTTCTATTCCATCATATCGTATGGCCCCAGCGGAGCTGAAGGAGCTAAAGGAGCAGTTGCAAGAGTTACTTGATAAGGGATTCATTCAGCCTAGTGTGTTGCCGTTGGGTGCTCCGGTCTTGTTTGTGAAGAAGAAGGATGGTTCTATACTCATGTGCATTGATTATCGTCAGTTGGACAAGGTTACAGTGAAGAATAAGTATCCATTGCCACGTATTAATGACCTATTTGATAAGCTACAGGGTGCAAGGGTGTTCTCCAAGATTGATTTGCGGTCAGGTTATCATCAGCTGAAGATTCAGGATCCAGATATTCCAGAGACTGCCTTTAGGACTCAGTATGGTCACTACGAGTTCCTCGTGATGTCGTTTGGGCTGACCAATACCCCACCAACATTTATGCACCTGATGAATAGTGTATTCCAGCCTTATCTTGATTCATTTGTCATTGTGTTTATTAACGACATCTTGGTGTACTCCCGCAGCCGGGAAGATCATGAGCAACACTTGAGGATCGTGCTCCAGACCTAGGTCATGTGGTGTCGAGTGAAGGGATCAAGGTAGATTCGAAGAATATTGAAGCAATGCAGATTTGGACTAGACCATCTTCAGCTATATAGATCCGGAGTTTTCTTGGTTTGGCCGGGTATTATCTTTGTTTCGTAGAGGGTTGCTCATTTATTGCTGCACCTATGACGAGATTGACCCAGAAGGGTTCTCCTTTCAGATGGGCCGAGGAGTGTGAGGCGAGTTTTCAAAAGCTCAAGACTGCTTTGACTACAACCCAATGTTAGTGTTGCCTACGGGCTCCGGATCCTATACTGTGTATTGTAATGCGTCACATGCTGGCCTTGGCGCGGTGTTAATGCGAGACGGTAGGGTGATTGCCTACACATGTCGACATGTGAAGACCCATGAGAAGAATTGCCCAGTCCGCGACTTGGAGTTGGAAGCCATTGTTCATGCATTGAAGATCTATATGCATTATTTGTACGGTGTCCATTGCGAGGTCTTTACCTACCGCCGGAGTTTGCACCATCTATTCAAATAGAAAGATCTTAACTTGCGGTATCGAAGGTGGTTAGAGTTACTTAAGGACTATTAAATCACCATTCTATATCATCCCGGGAAGGCTAATATGGTGTCCGATGCCTTGAGTCGAAAGACGGAGAGTTTGGGTAGTTTAGCATATCTACCGGTAGCAGAGAGGCCATTAGCATTGGAGGTTCAGGCTTTAGCCAACCAGTTTATTAGATTGGATGTTTCGGATCCTAGTCGAGTCCTTGCCTGGGTGGTTTCTCGTTCTTCTCTATATGTCCGTATTAGAGAGTATCAGTATGACGACCCCCACTTGCTTGTCCTCAAGGACACGGTTCAGCATGGCGATGCCAATGAGGTTACTATTGAGGATGACAGTGTATTACGGATACAGGGCTAGTTATGTGTGCCCAATGTGGATGGTTTGCGTGAGTTGATTCTTCAGGAGGCCTACAGTTCACGGTACTTCATTCATCCGGGTGCCGTTAAGATATATCAGGACTTGAGGCAACACTATTGGTGGAGGAGGATGAAGAAGGACATAGTGAAGTATATAGCTCGGTGCCTAAATTATTAGCAGGTGAAGTATGAGCAATAACGACCGGGTGATTTGCTTCAGCGGCTTGAGATTCCTGAGTGGAATGGGAGCGTGTCACCATGGACTTCGTTGTTAGACTTCCATGGACTTAGAAGAAGTTTGACGCGGTATGGATGATTGTGGGCAAGTTGACCAAGTCGGCTCATTTCATTCCGGTAGTGACTACCTATTCTTTAGAGTAGCTGGCTCAGATCTACATTCACGAGATTGTTCGACTTCATGGCATACCAGTATCCATCATTTCTAACCGGGGTACACAGTTCACATCGCATTTCTGGAAAGCTGTACAGTGTGAGCTAGGCACATGGGTTGAGTTGAGTACAACATTTCATCCTCAGGCAGACAGACATTCCGAGCGCACTGTTTAGATATTGGATGATATGGTCAGCGCCTGTGTTATGGATTTTGGGGGTGCTTGGGATTAGTTCTTGCCACTTGCGGAGTTTGCCTACAACAACAGCTACCAGTCGAGTATTCAGATGGCTCCGTATGAGGCTCTATATGGGAGATGATGCCGTTCTCCAGTTGGGTGGTTTGAGCCAGAAAAGGCTAAATTAATAGGCATGGATCTGGTTTGAGATGCTTTGGAGAAGGTCAAGATGATCCAGGATTGGTTTTGTACAACCCAATCTAGATAGAATAGTTATGCAGATCGGAAGGTTCGCGATGTTGAATTCATGGTTGGAAAGTGAGTCTTGCTCCGGGTTTCACCCATGAAGGGTGTGGTGAGGTTCGGAAATAAGGGCACGTTGAGCCCTAGGTATATCGGACATTTTGAGATTCTTGAGAGGACCGGAGAGGTGGCCTACAAGCTTGACTTGCCACCTAGTTTATCTGCGGTTCATCCGATGTTCCATGTATCTATGCTCCAGAAGTATTATGGTGATCCGTCTCATGTTTTAGACTTTAGCACAGTCCAATTGGATGAGGATTTGACTTATATTGAGGAGCTAGTGGTGATCTTGGACAGACATGTCTGGAAGTTGAGATCAAAGGATATTGCTTTAGTGAAGGTTCAATAGAGAGGTCATGCAGTCGAGGAAGTGACCTGGGAGACCGAGCACAACATGTAGAGTCGTTATCCTTATCCATTCACCGCTTTAGGTATGTCCTTATGCACGTTCGAGGACGTTTTCATGCTTTACACATGTGTGTTTATGCTTTTATGACTTGCGGGGTTGGTTAGTTTCGTTCCGCGAAGTTTTCAGGTTGATTTGGATCCTTGATTCTTGACTTAGAAGTTTAAATTTGAAATTGTTGACCAAACTTTGACTTTTCTGAAAACGATCCCGGAATTATGTTTTTATGACTCCGATAACTTCGTATTGTGATTTCGGACTTGGGCGTAGATTTTGGAAGTCCGTAGGTTGATTTGTCGAAATTTGGCAATTAAAAGTTGAAAAGCTTGACCATAGGTTGACTTTTAGCTATCGAGCCCAGAATTTAATTTTGGGACTTGGAATAGGTCCGGTATGGTATTTAGAACTTGTCTGCAAAATTTGGTTGAGTTTGGAGTTGTTTTGATATAATTCAGACGCTTAGTTGTAATTCTAGAAGTTCTTGAAAATTTCTTTGAACATCATGCGTTTTAGTGTTTGATTCGTAGTTTTAGATGTTATTTTTGATTTTTTATTGTGCGAGTGAGTTCGTATGATATTTTTATACTTGTGTGGATGTTTGGTTTGGAGCCCTGAGGGCTCAGATGAGTTTCAGACATGTTTTAGAGTCCTTTGGACTGAAAATGGCAAGCATTTGGTGTCTGGTGCTCTGGTGTCGCAAATGCAAACACCAAGTTCTCATTTGCAAAGGCGACATGTGAGTGGCAGTTGTCGTAAATGTTACCTCCCCTTCGCATTTGCGAAGCTATCAGAAATTGGATAGTGTTTGCAATTGCGAACAATTGTTCGCCTTTGCGATATTTCCCAGTTCGCAATTGCGAAGACTTAATCGCAATTGCGATGTATGCTGAGTCTGTGAGGGTTCGCAAATACGAGCCCTGATATGCAATTGCGAGGGTTCACAAATGCGAACCCTATGTCGCAAATTCGACATCTCCCGCTGGTTAAAGGGCTGGGACACAGTATTTTTGAACTCATTCTCACATTTTTGAACCCTAGACTCGGTAGGAGGCGATTTGGAGAGAGAGTTTTCACCTACAAACCCTGAGTAAGTGATTTTAATCTATTTCTAATCATATTCCATCAATATATCTTAGATTTTAACATCAAAATCCTGTGAATCAAAGTGAAAATTTGTGAAACTTTGTTAGGTTTTTGAAAAATAAGAAATTAAGTTTTGAGAGTCGATTTGGACTCGGATTTTGAAACTAATCACATATATGAACTCGTGAGGTCATGGGTAGACGAAATCTGCCATTGGACTCGAGTTTTGACCGGGCGGGCCCTGGGTTGACCTTTGTTGACTTTTTGGGAAAAGTGTAAAGATCTTAACTTTATCTATTGCAATTGAATTCTGTAGCATTATTTGATGATATTGAGTCGATTTTATTTAGATTTGAGCCGTGCGGAGGCGAACTTTAAGGGAAAAGCTATTTTCGAGTGTTGAATTAGCCTAGTTGAGGTAAGTGTCTTGCCTAAATTTGTGTGGGAGAAACTACACCTTATAATTGGTATTGTTTGCTTTTATTGTGCTAAGTGAAATCCGTGTACGCAAAGTGATGAGTGGGTACACAGGTTGTACGTGGTATTTGACCGGTTTAGGCTACTTAGACTATTTTCATGCTTTAATCGAAATGGCATATCATGTTCTAAATTCTCATAGTCAATTTATCCTTAATTGTGTTAGACTATCCTTACATGCCTTAATTGACTTGTTTAGAACTTGTTCTACATCCTACTTGCTAAATTGCTCCCATGCTTTAGTTGAACTTGTTGCCTCTTTTATTGGTACATTCTATCTCTTCATTGTTAATCATCATTATTTGGAATTATTGTTCGTGTTATCTCTTTCCTTATTGATTTTTCGTTACTTGAAGTAATTGTTCATGTTATCCCTTTACTTGTTGATTTCCATTATTTGAGACTCATTGTGAAATATTATCTCTTTTATTGTGAGTTAGTCTTATCTAATACCGTGGTTATACATTATTTCACTCATTGTTAAGTTATTTGGTTTTGAAGTTGTGAAAGTCGTTAATACGTTGAGGCGATGTTGGTTATTGTTGAAACATCTATCTTATTGAGCATTTTTTCATTCATTCATTGTTGTTGATATTCTTGTATACATTGTGGTGGATCCATGGGCTATTGTTGTGGAATCATTGGTATTGTTGTGGTTTCTAGCAAGTTGTGATATATGGGCACTTGTGGTGCAAATTATTATTGTGATATGATATTGACGCGCATGTGACGGTATAAGGTTTGGGGTTAATGTGCATCCGACGGTATAAGGTGGGACTTATGTGTGTGTGTTGCTTGTAGGGGAGCTACGTGAAGCCATGTGGCATCATAAGGTGGGCTAAAGTGCGTGCAACTATTTGGGGAAAACTGTTTTCAAAAACCTATTTCAAATGTAAGGCTCACGCGACGGTATAAGGAATGATTGTAATTGAAATTGAGTAATGTGAATACGAGGCAGTACCTCAGTTGTGATTCTTGATTATACGAGGCGGTACCTTGGTTTTAATTTTATTATACCCCAGGCGGTACCTCGTTGTGATTCTTGCTGTTTATTTCATGTTGCAAAGTGTTTTGGTGGGAATATTTTTTGTTGTTTCATTCTTTTATTATTCTAGGAGTTGTTGTCTGTACATGATCATTGTAGCCCCTTTAGTTGCTTCTTTTATGCTGTTTCCATTGTTGATTTCCAGTAGTAGTTCATGCTATTATCTTGTTTCGTATCACTTGTTTCTTCACTTTCCATTACATATATGTATTACATTTTTATACTATTTATTTATATCCTAGTATGTGTCTTGACCTGACCTCGTCACTACTCTACTGAGGTTAGGTTTGATACTTACTGGATACCGTTGTGTTGTACTCATACTACGCTTCTGCATATTTTTTTGTGCTGATCCAGGTGCATCTGCTCGTGCCGGTCGTTAGAGATTACCTACTAGCTTCCTTTTTTGGAGACTTCAAGGTATGCCTGCTCGCCATCCGCAGGCCTCAGAGTCACCTTCCCTTATTCTCAGTTACTGCTGTATTTTCTCTCAAACAATGATGTATCAGATATTTTAGTTTATTCAATAGTGCTTATGACTCTGTTCCACAGTTCTTAGGGATTGTATGGTTGAGATTTTGCTTTTCAGAAGTTTTATGAGTTTATCAAACTGGGTTTAAGTATTTTGTTATATACAATTGTTCAATTGTTATCAAATATTAGGCTTACCTAGTCATAGAGACTAGGTGCCATCACGACATCCTATGGAGGGAAGTTGGGGTCGTGACATCAAGATCCTTTCTCAATACCTCACAACATAAATTCATGTTCCTGACACATGCCAAATGTCCAAACCAAGCACCAAAATGAAAATCGGGTGCCTACGCTCATAGTGACACGACCCAATTTCCCTTATAGGCCGTAATGGCGCCCAACGTAGTCGCTAGGCAAGCCAACGGTGAATTAGCCGTGTATTTATTCTTTTTATAAATTTCAAAGTAGTTAATTTTTATTTATTAAATAAGTGAGAAGTGGAAAATTTAATAAAGTAAAGCGAAAATTAATGAAAGAGCAAATGCAATGAAATAAATGCTCAAAAGCCATAAAGTCTACTAGCAAGTTTACAAGACCCGGTGTCACAAGTGTATGGGCAACTAGTAGAATATACAAATCACTAAGTTGCTGTCTGAAATAGAGTAGACAGAAAGTAAATATAAAATATAGACTCTGGGTGCTGCAGAACAGACTTAGAAAGCAGCTCACTACTAAGCCTCGAGGTAACGGGGGTGCATGCCTGAATGGACACTAGATGCACATGCCTCAAATCCTACACGATTAGTGCAGAAGTGTAGCGTGAGTACATAAACAACATGTATCCAGTAAGTATCCATTCTAACCTCGAAGAAATAGTGACGAAGGGTCGACATTGACACTTACTATGGGCCAATAATAAAATACAGAAATGCTAAATAGGCATGGAATATGTGAATAATAAAAATAACTCAATAGCATGCAGTGAATAAATGATTCTTTAACTGATAGTAAATTCCAAAACCCCGTTCTAACACATACTAGTTCCAAATCAACTTCGGTCATTAAGTAAATTATAACCTCTCAAGCCATAATATAATGTCAAGTGAAATCGGGCTCTAAGTATTATCACGCACGATTTATGCCGAGGTCGTACAACCCGATCCAAAATACTGTGTGCACTGTCGATGGTCGAACGGCACAAACCATAGATGTATCTATTATACTGCCGAAATGAATGACCCGCTCCCATGAGAGTACAAAAGTTTACCTCGCTTGCGAAAGTACTTGCGACGCGAGAGTACATGAATTTCTCAGAGTTATTATGTATTCCTCAATTCTTCCCAAAAATAAGAAATCTAAATTGGAAGTTTTCAACTTTAAAATCTCTAGTCTCAGCTCTATTTAAGATAATTAATATGCATGACAAGCATGACAGTACAATTAAATCATGATGTGAATCTAAGACTACCCGGACATCTCATGGAATATAGCCGCGTGCGGACTCTCTTCACCTAGTGCGTACGTAGCTCCCCACACAAGTAATACACAACAAAAATACACCTAAGAGGATGAGTTCCCTCTTACAAGGTTAGGCAAGAGACTTACCTCGTTCTCAAGCTCACTTGCGGTCCACTAGTCCGCTCTAAAAGCCCCAAGTCGATGCCGAACAATTCGAAACTAGTCAAATATTACATAATTTAATCAATATATACTCAAAACTCCATTATTTAGCTATTAGAGTAGTTACCCAACCCTAATTGGGAGATTCTTAAAATTCGCCCCCAGGCTCACGTGCCCGAATTCCGGAAATTTTCGAAGATAAATATTACCCATAGCCTCACGAACTCAAATATATAATTTTTATTTAATTCCATAACCAAATTTCGTGGTTAAATCCCATTTCTATCAAAACCCTAGGTTCTTCACAAATCTCACAAGTTTTCACAATCTTCCCATGTTTAATCTACCTAAAACCCCATAATTAACTTAAAAATGGGTGGGAGTTACTTACCTTAGGATATTGATGAGAATCTCCCCTTAAATGTGTTCTCAAAATTGCCCAAGACCAAATGAAATGTGAGGGAAAATGGCCTAAGTCTCGGATTAAAAACCCTCACTGCCCAGCGACTCCCGCACCTACGACCACTTGATCACATCTGCGGAACCGCAAGTGCGGTCAAAAAGGTTGCACCAGTGATCCCCCACTACCTCCAGCTTCCTCGCTTCTGCGGATGGAGAGGCACTTGTGTGGTACCGCTTCTGTGGACTCCCTTCGCTTCTGGGTATTCCTACCGCTTCTGCGACCCACAACCGGCTAGCCCAAGTCCGTATCTGCGGAGCCTCGATCGCTTCTGCGGGTGCACAGATGCGGAATAACCCTCACACCTATGGCCACCCAGCTCCAGCCTTAGGTCCTCTTCTGCGACCACTGGTCCGCTTCGGCGAGGTCGCACCTGCAGCCAAAATCTCGTAGGTGCGAAGGCACCAGAACTGAAGCACCAACAGTTCCCCCAAGCCATTTCCGAGTCCGAGTCTGATTCTAATCCGTTTCACACACGGGGCCCCGGGACCCCATCCAATCAGACTCATACATCCAACAACATGATACAGACCCGCTCACATGATCAAAACACCAAAATAACATCTAGAATTAAGAATTGGACACCAAAACGCATGAATTCTACATGAAACTCAAAAACTTCTAAAAACACTTCCGCGCGTCCGATTTCTATCAAATCAACTCGGAATGACGTAAAATTTTGCATGCAAGTCATAAATCACCATACAGAACTACTCCCAGGCTCGAAATCCCAAATGGACCTCGATAACACAAAAACCTACTCTAAACCAAACTTAAAGAACTTGAAAACCTTCAATGTGCAAACTTCTAATATTAAGCGCCAAAATGCTCCCGGGTTATTCAAAACCCGATCCGAATATATGCCCAAGTCCAAAATCATCATAGGAACCTATTGCGACCGTCAAATACCGGTTCCAAGGCCGTTTACTTAAAACGTTTACTCAAGGCAAACTTAACCATTTTAAGCCAATATTAAGGAACTAAGTATTCTGATTTCAACCCGAACCCTTCCAAACCCGAACTAACCATCCCCGCAAGTTATAAAATAGTAAAAACACATAAGAGGAGTCTTAATTAGGGGATCAGGAATCTAGAAAGCCTAACAACCGGTCGGGTCGTTACATTCTCCACCTCTTAAACAAACGTTCATCCTCGAACGGGTCTAGTATCGTACCTGGAGTGCCGAATAAGTATGGATATATGCTCCGCATGTCCTTCTCGGTCTCCCAAGTTGCCTCTTCGACTAGTTGACCTCTCCACTGAACCTTTACCGCAGAAATCTTCTTGGACCTCAATTGGCGAACCTGCATGTCAACAATGGCAACTGGCTCCTCCTCATAACCCAGGCTCTCATCTAGCTAAAGCTGTAGTCTAACACATGCGACCTATCAGCATGATACTTCCGAATCATAGACACATGAAAATCCAGATGAACTCCCAATAGATTGGGAGGCAAAGCAAGCTCATAAGCAACCTCCCCAACTCGCCTTAATATCTCAAATGGGCATATAAACCTTGGGTTCAACTTGCCCTTCTTCCTGAACCTCATTATTCCCTTCATCAGCGAGACTTTCAAGAGAACCTTCTCGCCCACCATAAATGATAAATCACGCGCCTTCTAATCCACGTAACCTTTCTGTCTAGACTGTGTTGTGCAAAGTCGCTTCTGAATCAACATTTCCTTTTCCAAAGCATCCTTCACAAAATCAGTACCATATAACTTAGCCTCGCCGGGCTCAAACTATCCGATCAGCGAACGACATCGCTGTCCATATAAAGCCTCAAATAGAGCCATCTCGATGCTGGACTGATAACTATTGTTGTAAGAGAACTTGGCCAAAGACAAAAATCGATCCCACTGCTCTCCGAAGTCAATCACACATGCTCTGAGCATATCCTCCAAGATCTAAACCGTCTGCTCTGGCTGCCTGTCGGTCTGCTGATGAAAGGCTGTGCTGAGCTCTACCCGGGTCCTCAACTCATTCTGTACTGCCCTCCAGAAATGCGAAGTAAACTGGGGGCCTCTATCTGATATGAAGGAAACATGCACACCATGCAACCGAACAATCTCCTGAATGTAAATCTGGGCCAATCTCTTTGAAGAATACATAGTCACAACGGGAATGAAGTATGCCGACTTGGTCAACCTATCGACAATGACCCAAACTGAATCAAACTTCCTCAAAGTCCACAGCAACCCAACCACGAAGTCCATAGTAATGCGGTCCCATTTCCACTCAGGTATAACCATTTGCTAGAGTAGGCCACCTGGCCTCTGATGCTCATACTTAACCTGCTAGAAATTTAGGCACCTTACTACATATTCAACTATGTCCTTCTTCATCCGCTGCCACTAAAATGCTGCCTCAGATCGCGATACATCTTCGTAGCACATGTATGAATAGAATACCGAGAACTGTGTGCCTCTTCTAGAATCTCCTCCATCAATCCGTCAACATTAGGAATACATAGACGACCTAGGAGTTGCAGAACACCATCCTCATCAATAACAACCTCCTTGGCACCACCTTGTAGTACCGTCTCTCTAAGAACCAACAAGTGTGGATCGTCGTACTGACGAGCCTTAATCTGCTCGAATAATGAAGACTGAGTGACGACGCATGCAAGAACTTGCCTGGGCTCGGAAATATCCAACCTCACAAGTCTGTTAGCCAAGGACTAAATGTCCAGCGCTAATGGTCTCTCATCTGCTGAAATGAATACCAAACTACCCATACTCGCCGCCTTTCTGTTCAAGGCATCCGCTACCACATTCGCCTTGCCTGGATGATAAAAGATGGTAATATCATAATATTTTAGTAACTCTAGCCACCTGCGCTGCCTTAAACTGAGATCCCTCTACTTGAACAAATGCTGCAAGCTGCGATGATCTGTGTAAACCTCACAGGACACCCCATAAAGATAATGCCTCCAGATCTTAAGAGCATGAACTATCGCGACCAACTCCAAATCATGCATGGGGTAATTCTTCTCGTGGGGCTTCAACTTACGTGAAGCATATGCAATAACTCACCCTCCTGCATCAATACACAACCTATGCCAACTTGTGAAGCGTCGCAATACACAATATACATTCCTGAACCGGAAGGCAACACTAACACCGGTGCTGAAGTCAAGGAGGTCTTGAGCTTCTGAAAGCTCGCCTCACATTCGTCGAACCATAGGAAAGGAGCACCCTTCTTGGTCAATCTAGTCAAAGGTGCTGTAATGGATGAGAAGCCCTCCACAAACCGACTATAATAACCTGCTAACCCTAAGAAGCTCCTGATCTCGTTCGCTGTGGTAGGACGAGGCCAACTCTAAACTGCCTTGATCTTCTTGGGATCTACCTTAATACCCCCGCCTGATACAACATGCCCCAAGAATGCCACAGAATCCAACTAGAACTCACACTTGGAGAACTTAACATATAGCTTCTGTTTTCGCAAGGTCTGAAGCACCACTCTCAAATGCTGCTCGTGCTCCTCCATGTTACATGAGTAGATTAATATGTCATCAATGAAGACAATGACAAACAAGTCAATATATGGCCGGAACACCCGATTCATCAAGTCCATAAATGCCGCCAGGGCGTTAGTCAAACTGAAGGACATCACTAGAAACTCATAGTGGCCATATCTAGTTCGGAAAGCCGTCTTCGGAACATCCGAATCATGAATATTCAATTGATGATACCCCATTCTCAAGTCAATCTTAGAGAACACCTTTGCACCCTGCAACTGGTCAAACAAAGCATCAATACGCGGCAACAAGTACTTTTTCTTAATGGTAACTTTGTTCAACTGGCAGTAATCGATGCACATTCTCATAGTCCCATCTTTCTTCTTCACAAACAACACAGGTGCACCGCAAGGCGACACACACGGTTTGATGAACTCCTTTGCTATCAACTCCTCAAGCTGCTCTTTCAACTCCTTCTACTTTTTCGAATCCATGCGGTACGGTGGAATAGCGATAGGCTGGGTACCTAGAGCCAAATCAATACAGAAATTGATATCACGATTTGGTGGCATGCTTGGAAGATCAGCAGGAAACACATCAGAGAACTCCCATGCCACGTGCACTGAATCAATCACTGAAGTTTCTGTAGTAGTATCCCGAACATAAGCTAGATAAGCCAAACAACCCTTCTCGACCATGTGCCGAGCCTTTAGAAAAGAGATAACCCGACTAGGTGCACTAACGGACGAGCCCTTCCACTTTAATCTAGGCAACTCTGGCATCGCCAAGGTAACAGTCTTGGCATGGCAATCAAGGACAACATAATATGGAGACAACCAGTCAATGCCTAGGATGACCTCAGAGTCGGTCATATCAAGCAACAGAAGATCTGCTTTAGTCTCACAACCACAGAAAGTCACGATATAGGACCGATAGATCCGATCCACAACAACAAAATCGCCCACTAGCATGGACACATAAACAAGAGCACCGAAGGATTCGCGAGGAAGACCTAGAAAATGAGAAAATAGACATGAAACATATGAATATGTAGATCTTGGATCAAATAGTACCGAAGCATCCCTACCGCAGACATAAATGATACCTATGATCCCGACATCTGAGGCTACTGCATCTGGTCTGGCTGGAAAGGCATAGAACCTAGCTAGAGCGCCACCTGACTGGCCTCCACCTCTAAGATGGCCCCTACCAACCTGCCCTCTGCCTCTGGGCGACCGGACGGCTGGTGCGGTAGCTGGTGCTGTAATCATAGGCTGATGACCCTGCTGTACAGCCTTGCCCCGGAGTCTGGGGCAAAATCTCTTCATGTTGCCAGGATCCCCGCACTCAAAACAACCCCTCGGAATGGTGGACTGCTGACCTAAAGTCTGACCCTGATGTCCTAAATACCCACTAGAGGAACCCTGAATAGCTGGCAGGCGGTAAGCGCTCTCTGGAATAGCGTAAAATAGGGCCGCACTAGATATGTGGTCCTGCTAGACTGACCCCTCACAAACTGACCTGTGCCCCCAATCATAGCACCACTGAACCCTTCAGAATATTGAAACCGCTTGTCCCTTGGCATCTGCTCTCATCTCCGCTGACGAACACCTTTGATCCTCCGAGCTATCTCTACAACTAACTCGTAAGAGGTCCCCATCTCAACCTCTCGGGCCATAGTGGCCTGGATACCAGAGTGCAAACCTGCAAAAAACCTCCGCACTCTCTCTGCATTGGTAGGAAGTATCAAAAGTGTATGGCGAAACAACTTAGAGAATCTCGCCTCATAGTCGGTCACCGAAATCAGACCCTGCTAGAGCTGCTCGAACTGAAATCGCAACTCTTCCCTCTGAGAGGGTAGAATATATCTATCCAGGAAGAGGCGTGCGAACTGATCCCAAGTCAAGGTTGGAGAACCTGCTGTCCTGCTGAGAAGATAGGGATGTCACCATTTACGGGTCCTGCCCTCTAGCTGAAAGGTGGTAAAGTTCACCCCGTGGGACTCCAGTATCCTCATGTTGTGCAGTCTATCCCTGCAATGATCAATAAAGTCCTGGGGGTCCTCATGTCACTCATCTCCAAAGACAGGAGGATGTAGCCTGGTCCATCTATCCAATAGCTTTTGCGACTCGCCGCCCGCAGTCGGTCTGGGCTCAGGTATAGCTGCTGCAACTGGCTGAGCTCCGCCCACAGGTAGTGTGCCCAGGGTTTGATATACGATAACTGCATGCTTTGGAGCCTGAGCGGTAGGGATCTATGCTCCCCATCCCACCTAAGATATGGTTGGGTCTGCTAGAAATAAACCAGCCTGAGTCATAGAATCCATGAACCGCAACTTACGGCCCATCGCCTCCTGGAATCCTGGTTCAGACATGAAGTCCACTGGGGCTGGCTCCGCTACAGGCACCTCGCCCTGCTCCTTAATAGCAGGATCCTTCACTGGATTCACTGGTGGCACAACTGGAGCAACTCTAGGACGTCCTCGTCCTCTACCACGAGCTGGGGCCTTTCCTTTGCCTCTGCCTCGGCCTCTAGCAACAGGGACAACTGCTCCTTCATGGTCGGGTACATCTGCCGTGCGCGTTCTCTCCATCTGTGAGAGAATAAGAGAAAGACACTTAGCACAACATCAACTGCATGATAGGATATGAATAAAGTGTTGTTTCCTAACACCCTATAGCCTCTCGAAGATAAGTACGGACATCTCCGCACTGATCCGCAAGACTCTATTAGGCCTGTTCATAACTTGTGAGACCTACATGAACCTAATGCTCTCAATACCTCACAACATAAATTCATGTTCCTGACACATTCCACATGTCCAAACCAAGCACCAAAATGAAAACCGGGTGCCTACGCTCATAGTGACACCACCCAATTTCCCTTATAGGTCGTGATGACGCCCAACGTAGTCGCTAGGAAAGCCAACGGTGAATTAGTCGTGTATTTATTCTTTTTATAAATTTCAAAGTGGTTGATTTTTATTTATTAAATAAGTGAGAAGTGAAAAATTTAATAAAGTAAAGCAAAAACTAATGAAAGAGCAAATGCAGTGAAATAAATGCTCAAAAGCCATAAAGTCTACTAGCAAGTTTCCAAGACCTAGTGTTACAAGTGTATGAGCAACTAGTAGAATATACAAATCACTAAGCTACTGTCTGAAATAGAGTAGACAGAAAGTAAATACAAAAGAGACACTCCGGGTGCTGCAGAACGGAATCAGAAAGCAGCTCACCACTAAGCCTCGGGGTAACGAGGGTGCGTGCCTGAATGGACACCAGATGCACCTGCCTCAGATCCTACACGATTAGTGCAGAAGTGTAGTATGAGTACATAAACAACATGTAACCAGTAAGTATCCAGTCTAACCTCGAAGAAGTAGTGACGAGAGGTCGACATCGACACTTACTATGGGCCAATAATAAAATACAGAAATGCAAAATAGGCATGGAATATTTGAATAATAAAAATAACTCAATAGCATGCAGTGAATAAATGATTTTTTAACTGATAGTAAATTCCAAAATGCCCATCTAACACATACTAGTTCCAAATCAACTTCGGTCATTAAGTAAATTATAACCTCTCAAGCCATAACATAATGTCAAGTGTAATCGGGCTCTGAGTATTATCACACATGATTTATGCAGAGGTCGTCCGACCTGATCCAAAATACTGTGTGCACTGCCGAGGGTCGAATGACACGAACCATAGATGCATCTATTATATTGCTGAGGCGAATGGCCCGCTCCCATGAGAGTAGAGATGTTTAACTCGCTCGCAGAAGTACTTGCGACACGAGAGGACATGAATTTCTCAGAGTTATTATGTATTCCTCAATTCTTTCTAAAAATAAGAAATCTAAATTAGAAGTTTTCAACTTTAAAATCTCTAGTCTCAACTCTATTTAAGATAATTAATATGCATGACAAGCATGACCATAGAATTAAAGCATGATGTGAATCTAAGACTATCCGGACATCTAATGGAATATAGCTGCACACGGACTCTTGTCACCTAGTGCGTACGTAGTTCCCCACATAAGTAATACACAATAAAAATGCACCTAAGGGGATGAGTTCCCTCTTACAAGGTTAGGCAAGAGACTGACCTCGTTCCCAAGCTCATTTTCGGTCCACTAATCCGCTCTAAAAGCTCTAAGTCGATGCCGAACAATCCAAAACTAGTCAAATATTACATAATTTAATCAATATATACTCAAAACTTCATAATTTAGCTATTAGAGTAGTTACCCAACCCAAATTGGGAGATTCCTAAAATTCGCCCCCGGGCCCAGGTGCCTGGATTCCTGAAATTTTCGAAGATAAATATTATCCATAGCCTCACGAACTCAAATATATAATTTTTATTTAATTCCAAAACCAAATTTCGTGGTCAAATTCCATTTCTACCAAAACCCTAGGTTCTTCACAAATCTCACAAGTTTTCACAATCTTCCCATTTTAATCTACCTAAAACCTGCATAATTAACTTGAAAATAAGTGGGAATTACTTACCTTAGGATATTGATGAGAATCTCCCCTCAAATGTTCTCTTAAAATTTCCTAAGACCAAATGAAATGTGAGGGAAAATGGCCTAAGACTCGCATTAAAAACCGTCACTGCCCAGCGACTCCCGCACCTTCAGCCACTTGATCGCATATGTGGAATCACAAGTGCGGTAAAAAAGGTCGCACCTGCGATCCCCCACTGCGTCCAGCTTCCTTGCTTCTGCGGACGGGGAGGCACTTCTGTGGGACCGCTTCTGTGGACTCCCTTTGCTTCTGCAGATGCCTACTGCTTCTGCGACCCACAACCGACCAACCCAAGTCTGCATCTGAGGAGCCTCGATTGCTTCTGCGAGTGCGCAGATATGGAACAACCCTCGCACCTACGACCACCCAACTCCAGCCTCAGGCCCGCTTCTACGACCACTTGGCCGCTTCTGCGAGGTCGCACCTACGGCCAAACTCTCGCAGGTGCGAACGCACCAGAACTAAAGGACCAACAATTCCCCCAAGCCAATTGCGAGTCCGATTCCAATCCGTTTCACACCTGGGCCCCCCCAGGACCCCATCCAATCATACTCTCACCTCCACCAACATGATATGGACCCACTCGCACGATCGAAACAACAAAATAATATCAATAATTACGAATCGAATACCAAAATGCATGAATTCAACATGAAACTCAAAACATCTAAAAACACTTCTGCGTGTCCGATTCCTATCAAATCAACTCGGAATGATGCCAAATTATGCGTGCAAGTCATAAATCACCATACAGAACTATTCCCAGGCTCGAAATCCCAAACAAACCTCGAAAACACGAAAACCTACTCTAAACCAAACTTAAAGAACTTGAAAACCTTCAATGGGCCAACTTCTAATATTAAGCGCCGAAATGCTCCCGGGTCATCCGAAACCCAATCCGAATATACGTCCAAGTCCAAAATTATACAAACCTATTGGGACCGTCAAATCTCGGTTCCGAGGTCGTTTACTCAAAATGTTGACTCAAGTCAAACTTCACCATTTTAAGCCAATATTAAGGAACTAAGTGTTCCGATTTCAGCCCGAACCCTTCCAAAACCGAACTAACCATCTCTGCAAGTCATAAAATAGTAAAAACACATATGATGAGTCTTAATTAGGGGGACAGGGATCTAGAAAGCCAAACGACCAGTCGGGTCGTTACACGTAGGGCCCAAAGTAACATGAGTAATCACCTGACCCTGGAGGGACGGATCCTCCAAGCGTTGTTCATTTAACAATTAATGATCGATAACCAATATATCAATTTCTGCTCATGGTGTATGTAATGCCAAAATCCTCAACTTTTCACAACAACCAAATCTCAACTCATGCATATGTGTATGAACCAATATAATAAAGAAGCATTGGACATAACAATAAGAATGTAAAAGCTCATATAGCTAAAAGACGACGATCTTGCAATTTAATTTATCACAACAGATCAATAATCTATTTAAGCATGCACAAATCTAATCATATTATCTAACATGAGTCAATTAAGCCATATAACCACCAAATCATGGAGAAAATAAGATAAATGTAAGACTATGGATTAATAATAAATCTCAACATGGAAAAATAATCCTTTATATCTGATTCAACAAGTCATAAACTTAAGAATGCTCCTAAATCATAATTATGAATCATCACATAGTATTAGAATCAATTTGAAACATAGATAATAACTTCACATAATCCAAACAGGGCATAACTCAAGTTAGCACTACTAGATATGGTCATGACCTAGATATGCATATACACACTTCACCTCGAATATACGTGGCTCCTAAATCAATCACAAGTAGCAAATAGATCACCTATGTGGAGAATTCTCTTTTACAAGGATAAACAAGAGACTTACCTCCATTTGGTAAGCTTTAACTTTCTAAAATATCTTTCCCTCACAAATCAACCTCTAAACGACTCGAATCTAGTCAAATACAACTTAATAACGTCAAACAAAGCCATAAGAATCCATTCCAAATAGTAAATCTTCTTAATCAAATTTCCAAGAGTCAACAAAAGTCAACTTAGGCTCACATGGTCAAAACCCAAGTCAAGGGATAGATCCTGACTACCCATAACCTCATGAGTCTAAATATGTGATTAGATTTCAAAATCGAGTTCAAATCGGTACTCAAATCCCTAAATTACACTCTCTTAAATTGTAGACAAATACCTCAAATTTTCTTTTGAATTTCATAATAAGTGTATAAATTCATGGGAAAACAAGATATATGATCAAAATCAATTATAAATCACTTACTCTCAAAGAGGTAGGGAAAATCCCTTCCAAAATCGCCTATTGCCGAGCCCAAAATAGTGAAATATGAGCTAACCCTTGATAAATGACCAAAAGTTCTTGATTTTGACGGTGTTTTATTGCATTTGTCGTGTGAGTTAAGGAGATTACATGATTTTTGAAGTGAAATATACTCATTACGTATTTTTTGTGTGCAGGAGTGAGTTCAGATGATAATGGATCACAAGATATTAAATTGTTGCAAAAAAGAAAAAAATGGACGGATTGGGAGCTCATCTATTCTCGTGCGTGGCACGAAAATGGATGCAAAAAAGGAGAAATCTGAAGGCTCAAAATAGTAAAGTGAATCAAAGGCACGTGTTGCTTTGTGAAATGGAAGAATTTCATAAGCTGAATCCGCGTCCAAGGGCGCACGACACGCGAGCGTAGATGCGGATTCCAGCTTTCCATCCGAGTTTGGGTTGATTGGTTCTGCCCCATATCAACCCTAAGTGATATAAATACATCAAATAACAACATTTTAAGGGTTACACAACATCTTTGAAGGCAAGAACAAGCAAGGAGCAAGGCGGAAGATTCAGAAATGAGTTTTTATCTTTCTTCTTTCTTTTTATATTATTTGTTATGAATTCTAATATTGTAGCTGTGAAAACAATTATGAGTAGCTAAACTCTTTTATCTAGGGTTTGATGGAACCTCTTGGAGGATGAATTTTCGTTGAGTTTAATATAAGTTTGCCATTGAATTTTCTATACTTGTTCAACTACGTAATTATTGTTGTTAATTGAAGGACCCTCAATTGACTATACCTATTTAGTATGTATTGCTTGGAAAAGGGTACATATTTTCACACCCTGATCTCGGGGAGCGCGACCGGCGCTCAACCGAGATAACCCGATCAAGCAAGCCTTCTAGAAGCTTTTTACCCGACCTTACCCATGAATAGAGTGAAGACGTATTCCATTACTTAAACCATGAGAGGATTTCATGAACAACACCAATTCCATTATCATTAGCTAATACATTTACAATTCCCGAAAATACATTACACTTTCATAGTTTGAAGTGGAACATGTGATACAAATATAACATTTCTAGTTTGACTTTTCAAGATCAATATACAACCCACACCATATCTAAGGAGCCTCTATTGGATATTTTGGTAGCTTGAACCTTTCCGATAGTTGATCCTATATTAGAGGACTAGAGATGAGATAAACTTGTATTTTAAATAAATATGCTCATGATATGTGCCAAAATCTGAAACATCCACCTGAAGAGGGGAGGGAAAGGTCGCGGTAAGGCTACTTAACTTCAACCATACACGAGTGAAACCATGTAGCTAGGACATCTTAATTTTAGGATTAAATCATGCATTGGTTAGAGAGGTTCTAATGGTTATTATGATGCTCCGGGGAGAAAGGCAAATAAAACTCCTATCCACCCAGGGATGTGGAATATTAAGGATAGTAAACTCTCCGCACATGACAATGGTAGAGTAAATGATTCGAGAAGCTGAGTGTTTAAAGATAATGGAACCCAATGAGGCACTATAGAATAATCATGGGAGGTTTGCTAATGTTCATAATGAGTTCGCCATAGGTCTTGTGACTTTAAAAGTACCTAGAGGCTAATGAAGGATGGGAAAACATGAGAAGCAGACATGATGCTATGATAACCCCAAAAGTGCATTCGGTCTTGACGGAGAGCCTATTATGGATCCTTATGAGAAAGGAAGTGTTGCAACGACATATGGAAGGACGCGATCTTTCATGATTATCCAACAAGTGTCGAAAACTAGCACAATGAATTCACTAACTAAGGAATACAGTCAGAACATGTTGTAGAAGTGTAAAGAGAGAGTGGACACTTGTTATGAGCTGGACATGTTTTTTCTATAATAAATCTCAAACTGCAATACCAGGCCACGTCATGGGCAACTACAATACTAGGAACAAAGTGAGCTACTTACTACAGAATGATCTAAGTGGTCATGAAAGTTATATTGATATGGGCAAGCGAAAGATCTTCCTATGACGAATTTGTGAGAATCTCAAATTTGAGAGGAACCTTATGTGGACAATTGACTTGTTGGTTGACACACACATATGATAGTTGCTGAGATGTGCTCTTATGTTATCGGACAGTGAAAATGATTCATGATAATGTTCACAAAGGGAGTAAAATGACTGTTCAAACCACATGAGCCACATACACAGGAAAGGGAGAGAGAGTGTGGCTTAAGAAAGATCTCACGCTAGGCTGCTTTACATTAGATTCGATTCCATGTAGGTAAATGTTATGATGGTGCCTGCACAAGTGAGAAAATGTTACCCATTTGAATCGGAAGGTT
The DNA here is from genome assembly GCF_000390325.3 of Nicotiana tomentosiformis. NCBI lineage: Eukaryota > Viridiplantae > Streptophyta > Magnoliopsida > Solanales > Solanaceae > Nicotiana > Nicotiana tomentosiformis. Next base: position 141,173,487 of record NC_090812.1, read on the forward strand.
ATACAAGAAATTTATTAGGTATAGTCCCTGGTTGAGAATTTATGGAAGCAAGCGGGAAGTATTAACCTAGGGTTATGACTCAATTTGAGGAAATCATTATAGAGCTCAGTTCCTCAAGAGATTGTAAGTAAGAGAATTGTGATAAAGAGGCTTCACGAATAATGCATCTCGTTCAAAGAGTAGATACATGCAACGTTTTGTGATTCAGTGACTTGCTAAGACCATATTTATGTTGGCTCTTCAATGCAGATGTACGTATACAACAAGGAAAGGTATGTGGTGTTCATAATGATGTAGCAAGGAGTGACTTACTTGGTGACTTTAGGTTGATGGGGCAATGCCTTAACTGATGCCCTTTGACTCCAGATCCATAACATATATTGGTACCATAGTGACATAACCCCAAATGACATGTCCTACACTTCTCGCAACGAGGATGAGGTCTAGTAAACTGACTCACCTTACTGACCTGATTTTTACCCTTTTTGCATACCACATAAGCATCCCCCCTATCCTTTCTCCAGGCCCCCATGGTAGGATTAACAATCTCTGTACCGGCTTGCTGTGTGGGCCTTTGGAATTGCCCAAGCCTGCTACCCCTAACACGTTCCTGAGCATACTCACAACACAATGCCAAATGTTCTTTCCCCCATATCGGGCATACCGGGATGAGTGTAACCAACGTAGGGCATTTGTTATTCTTGCGCCCCCTCTTTCTACAACCAAAACATATTTCAGGAGTCATCGAACACGTCCCCAAGTGGTGCTTCTTACAAATCAAACAATCTGGCTTATTGGTACCAACAACCCTCTTTCGTTGGTGCGGTGACATTAATAAGAACAAGGACACTTACCCTAACAACTAGTTCTTCTAACCCATTCACAGCCAGACCCATTCTCCCAATGAACTCTTGTGTAATCTCCCCCCAGATTCAATGGCGGGGTCATTCCCTCCTCAGGAAAGGAGACATGATGAGGAAATTAGCTTCCTATCTTGTGCTCTATCGCATGATCTGGGGTATCAAAGAAGGGTGACATTCCTAAATGTCCAAGTAACCTCTAAATTATAGATGTGGTCGACAACACACCGATAAGAAAGACTCTACTAGACACGGCTCCGAGACATCCTAAAACACTTTAAAACCTTAGGCTCTGATACCAAGTTTGTCACGCCCCGACCTGGGGGAGCGTGACCGGCGCTCAACCGAGATAACCTTGCCAAGCAAGCCTTCTAAAAGCTTTCTACCTGACCTTACCCATGAATAGAGTGAAGATGCATTCCATTAATTAAACAATGAGAGGATTTCATGAACAACACCAATTCCATTATCATTAGCTACTACATTTACAATTCCCGAAAATACATTACACTTTCATAGTTTGAAGTAGGACATGTGATACAAATACAACATTTCTAGTTTGACTTTCCAAGACCAAGATACAAGACACACCATGTCTAAGGAGCGTCTAATGGATACAAAAGAGTAATATGATAGTGCCGGCAACAAGGCCCCGACTATACCTCAAAACACTATACATAAGGAACAAAAATACAAGACCCTAGAACGAAGTGGGGCTTACCAAGTCAGCTGAGGAGAGGGTGTACCTATAGCACTGAGCGATGCCGTCTGCTGTGGACCCACCTGCATGCATTAAAAAAGCAGCGCCCCCAACAAAATGGACATTAGTACATATGGAATAGTACTAGTATGTAAGGGTAAACACCCTCTCAAAGAATCGAGTAACAGTACAAGGAGGGACAACATAGAATTAATGAAAGCCTTAAGCAATATAAAAGCATCAAGTTAGAAGAAAGATACGTTTTCAAGGAATTTTCAATATTATAGGTTGGGAGATCTTTAGCACCAATATACCACCGTTGTTTTAGCACGTAGTCCGAGCACGGCCCGATCGGCTAAACCATCTCACCCAAAGACATCCAATCACAATACCACCGTACTTTTAACACAGAGTTCGATCTCAGACCGATCGACGAAGCCGTCTCACCCCAAGACATCTTACCACAACACCACCATGTGCGCAGCATGGCATCCGATCTCGACCCGATCGGCTACATCATCTCCCCACATGTGCCATGTGAGTCGACATCTAATCCAAGGTTAGCAAAAATCTCATCCCAATCAAGGGGAAAAAATCAACATATCAATCTCATCCCATTTAAGGGAACCAATCTCAACATATCAGTACGGGGATTTATCACTCAATCACACCTACACCGGCACGTGTAGTTTCGGGGTTAGGTTGTTTCAACCTACCCTTCTTCGGTGACTAATGATACTCCCAAAAATATTTTTGTTTTGCACATAAAGAAAACAGAAATACAAATACATTCACCTCATAACCTTTCACACCATATATAACTTCATTAGTACTTTCAACCACTCACAACAATATTATTTCACTGGCTCTCTTGGACACACATATGATTCTTCATTCATGGCATGATGGCCGCATCTCATATTCCACTCTTTCATTTCTTTACTTTCAAGGGTCATCATCATAAACATCAACATATAGAATATTATGGAAATCATAACTCTAAGTTCATTAGTAATGAATGCTTTAAGCATAATGAATTTCTTTCCACATAATTAGAGCAAAATGATTGGCAATCGAAGCACAAGTTAAAATCATAAACGAGTGACATACCATTTATTCTTGACATACTTTTCATCAAAAGGGCAATACACAATTTCAACTCATGAATATGTAAGAACTCAAAACACATTAGAAATTCTTACAAAGCATAGCATGGTGATTTAAAATTGAAACAGGGGTTCAAATCACAGGAATTAGTTAAAACAACAACATTTGAACATGACTTGAGTACATAAGCTTTTAGACAAATCTATTTTCAGAGTCGATTTGGAACAGTTGAATCAAGGCTCATTTCATAATCTTTCACACATCATTTCATTTTATTGGCACTATTGGCCACAAGTATAACTTTTATTCTTGGCACGGTGGCCGCACTTTATATTTCCAACTCACTTCTTTCACTTTCAAGCATCATTATAGATTTTCAACAACAAGAGCATTCGAAATCAAGGCCTTGAGTATATATATGAGCAATATGAGTCTTAGGCGCATTGAGTTTTCTTTCCAAGTTAAGCATAATAGACTTTCATTTAGACCCGAATTGAAGTCATAACATTTTAATACATAAACCATACTTGAACATATTCTAGAAGAGATCATAATAAGATAGGAGCAATTGGTACACGTTTTGAGTATATGCATCTTTCAACACAACGCTTACTTGGGATAATCGAATTTATTAGGAACAACTCGGAACATGGGAATTAGGAATCTGGGCTGACCATACTTGAAACTTACAGGAACATCATGGAATTTGAGTCTAAGAGAGAGGTTTAGCCAACATACCTTGCTTGAGCTTTCCTTAGGTTAGTACAACATCCCAATACTCTTAGAAAATTCAATCTATAGGAAAATGGGGAAAAGTTGAATATTAATTGGAAGGATTCTCATGATATAACTCTCTTGGGAACTTCGTCAAACACTTACTATGCAAAATCGACTACAAAGCTCTACAATGGTTATCCCTTCGTCCCTCAACCAATTTCAACAATAAACTACCCGAAATAGTTCAACAACCCCACATACTACCTCTTATTAGCACACAGATGGCCTAACTCCAACCCCACATCATACTTAAACCCATAACATCTTGTATGAAAACTTAGGAGAAGGACTTACCCGGATAGGTGATGGTTTAGTGAATGGCTTCCTTGATTCTTGAAGATTGGGGAAAGAATGGATGAGTAAAATTGCTAGGTCTTCTCCCTCTCTCTCTAAGATACTCTCACTTCTCTCTAGAAATATCAGATTTTTGCCTTCAAAATGAGCCACAAAGGCTTTTCATCAAAATGGGGTCGGGTTATAAAAATAAAAAATGGACCATCTGAACTCAACTCTGTAGGCGCAGAGTGGACCGCATAACAGATATCCGGCTCGCATAAGGGGCCGCAAAATTAACTTCAAAAACTGGGCTGGCCTGGACAAGTCTGCGGCCAGGTCTGCGGTCCGCAGACCAGTTATGCGACCGCGAAATGGACTGTAGAATCACCCTCAAAAATTATTCATGCCAAATATGTGATGGAAGTGCAGACCGTGAAACAGATGTGCGATCCATACTATACCGCAAAACAACCTTAAAAATTAAAATATTTTTCTCCTCAACTCCGCAATGATTATGCGCCCCGCAAAATGGTTTTGCGGTCGCGAAATTGACCGCATATTTGCCTTCTTCTGCGAAAAATTTCCATCAACTCCTCATTGCATTCTTCAACCCAAAAAGTTCATACCGCAGCGATCAAGCTTATCGCGATGATTAACTACTACCTTCGAACACATTAGCCTACCTCGGCACTACAAAACTCGAATTCCTTGGCAAAACATTTACGGGGCCTTACACATATTTAGGTAATTATTGAACAAAATCACTCCTAACGTATTTGATGAATCAATACGAAGGGTTTATAGAAAGGATTAGGAATAACGAAACCTTGATATGATCTTAGTGAGTAGTAATTTAGTGCCAGCTAGCGTAGTTCGGGAGAATATGTCTAGTAAATTATTGTAGTTTCTCGGAAGAGAATTACGACATATAAAGTGCTCATGATTGGTAAAAAATACTTAGGTTAATTTATAGGAGGCGTAGCGGGGAAGACTCCGACAATAGGGAAAATGATAAGTCTAGACTTTTCCAATCTTGTCTACATCCTTCGTTTTAGTAGTAATAAAGTTACAACCTTTTAATTACTTCACTTTTAGTTAGAAAACACTTTTCTAGAAGTTGATTACTTCAAGTATTGAGAAACTAGTAGTTATGATTAGTAGGATGATTCCATGTAGGATTCGACTCTGGACTTGTAAATCGAATTATATTTAGGACAACCACTAGACCTTTTAGGAGGCATAGTTGGGCGCGCTCAAATTTTAGCGCCATCGTCAGGGAATTTAACAGTGTTATTAATTACAGTGAGAAGAATGGCTAAGATTCTTAGTTTAGTCAACTTTCTTGATTTTAATTTCATTACATTGAAATTCTGAAATTTGTTGTCTTGTGTGATACAGGTGCATGCCTAGAAACTCCTCGAGAACTGGTGAATTGTTTGAAGCATTACCGGACCCTGAGAAAGCTTTCAAGGCATTAAATCATACAAACAAGAAAGACGAATGACAACAGAACCCAACAAAACAAATTGATTTAGACATGGGTGACGTCATAGACAATCAAAACAACAAAAACAATGGGAACGACCCAAACAATCAGGGTATGGCACCTCTTGTGCCAGAAGCAGCCATTTATGATTGGGCATAACCACCACTGAAAATATAGCAACCGCAATTGCAGTCCCTCAGATACAAGCAGAATCATTTCAAATCACGAATAACATGCTACATCTACCACATAACAAGAGACTATTCTACGGGTCTCACATTAAAGATCCATAACAACACCTAAAAAATTTTCTGTTAATTTGTGTCACTTAAAGGCAACTGAATGTGACACTGGAAGCAATCAGATTGTTATTGTTTCTATTCTCAGTGACTGGAGATGCTCAAACTTGGCTTCATTCGCTCCCCATAAACTCCATCACTACCTGGAAGGAATTAGTCAAGTAGTTTTTGAAAATCTTCTATCCACCTAATAAGACTACAAAGCATGTTGATGAATATTGAGCTTTAGGTAGAAACCAACTAAAATACTGCAAGATATGTGAGAGACGTTCAAAGTGATGTTGGTTAAGTTCCCACACCATGGCATTCCAGATCAGATGTTGGGACAGAGGTTTTACATGGGGCTAGCAGATATCTTGAAGGCTAACATTGATGCTTTAGCAAGTGGAGTATGTTTTAGCAAATCACTTAGAGAGTGTAAGGTCCTACTCAATAAAATGGCTCAAAACTCAGGATGGATGACAAGAGACATTGTACTCACCCCTATCATTCACTCAGTAGCTCTGGACTTGAACAACTCTATCTCCGAGAATATGGCCACTCTGATGACTCATATGAGTATCCTCACCAAGAAGACTAATGAATCAGTCCAAAAGCAGGTACACATAGTTGATACGACTAATGGAGGATTATGCACACCATGCATTAAGCAACCATATGTGTGTTCATAGAGCGGTGAAAGTGACATCCATAACTACCATGAAAATATGAACTATGTGAGCAACTTTGGGGGACAAAGACAAGGTGGACAGAGTGGGGGACAACAAAATTAGCTGTATAGGCCAGCACAATAGTAGTACAACAATAATACTAATCCTGGAGCAATGAGACCACAAGGTCAAGTTCTGCCTTTGATGTTCAGCCTTATCAAAGGCAATAGGGATACAATCAGCAGAATGAACAACTAGCTTATCAACAACCTCAACAACAACATATAGCAAGACAAGATGACAGGTTGTTTAAAATTAAAGGAATGCTACAACAACTCATTGGGTCCAACGGGAGGATGGAAGAAAGGGTCCATCAGATGCAAGAAAGGTAGTATCACACGACTTAGCTATCAAGGGGATTGAAATTCAATTGGGGAAAATCTTTATGGCTTTGAATAATAGTCCTCAGGGGACATTGCCTGCAGATACAAACATCAACCCAAAGGAGCCATGCCCAAAACAGCTGATGATCGTAAGTTTGAGGAATGGTAGAGATCTTAATCTAGAGTAAGAAATTGCTCGAGAAAGCCGACCAACTGCAACACTTGTGCCGGTACCACTTGAGGTAGATGGATCAACTGATTTAACTAAGGTTACAGTACAATAGGTGTAATAGGAACCAAGAAATGAAAAGGAGGTTGCAAAGGAAAAAGTACTTGAGCAGGAATCGTCTCAAGATACAGGAAAGAAGCGACCTCCAGCACCCTTCTCGCAGAAGTTGGCTAAATATCAGAAGGATGAGCAGTACAAAAAATTCACGGAGATGTTGAAGCAAATTTAGGTGAACATTCCACTAATAAATGACTTGCGAGAGATGCCAGGTTACGCAAAAATGATGAAAGACTTGATGTGTCACAAGTTCGACTTTCAAGACCTAGCTACTTTGACAATGAATCAGACTTGTAGTGCTGTTGTTACAAGACATGTAGCTGAGAAACTATCCGATCCTGGAAGTTTTACAATTCCATGCACCATAGGTAGCTATGCTTTTGACAAAACATTATGTGATTTGGGGGCGAGCGTAAATCTGATGCCCTTGTCTATCTATAAAAAGTTAGGCATTGGAAGAGCATGGTCCACATCTATATTACTACAGCTAGCTGATCTAATAGTGAAGAGAACATCAGGTATACTTGATGATGTACTTGTGCAGGTTGGGAGATTTGTGTTCCCTGCAGATTTTGTGATTCTGGACAGCCAGGTTGAAGAGGAGATTCCCATAATTTTGGGAAGGCCGTTCTTGGCCACAGGGAGAACTCTGATTGATTGTGAAACTAGGGAGCTAAAGATGAGACTGAATAATGAAAAAATAACATTTAATGTGCAAACGTCCATGAGGTGACCCAATGAGTTTGCTAATTGATCTCTAATTGAAGCAGTGATGTGATAACGGAGGAGGAAGATGAGACACTTCATGCAAAAGACCCTCTAGCAGTCTGCCTCATGAACTTAGAAGAGGTTGATGGTGAGGACTTGTCGGAGTGGGTTTTGGATCTTTAAAGCCAAGGGTACTGGAAAAGAGAGCTCTAATTCGAGCATTTACACTTAGAAGAAAGAAAGACCCCTCCGACTAAACTATCAATTGAAGTTCCACAATAGTTGAAGTTGAAACCACTCCCAACTCACCTCAGGTATGCTTTCTTGGGACCTAACTCGACTTTACATGTTACTATCTCACCTGAGTGAGCCCAGTTCAATGTATTCCGAAGAAAGGTGGAATGACCGTGGTGCAAAACGAGAACAATGAGCTGATCTCAACAAGAATGTTTACGGGATGGCGAATCTGTATGGACTACAGAAGATTGAACAAGGGCACCCGAAAAGACCATTTCCCCCTGTGTTCATCGATCAGATGTTAGATAGGTTGGTAGGGAGGTTCCATTTTTGCTTCTTAGATGGATACTCGGGGTATAACCAGATCTCTATTACCCTAGAGGATAGAGAGAAAACATCATTCACCTATCCATATGACAACTCTGCTTTTCGGAGAATGTCGTTTGGCCTATGCAATGCACCCACCACATTCCAAAGGTGCATAATGGCCATCTTTACTGATATGGTATAGGATATACTGGAGGTCTTCATGGATGATTTCTCAGCGGTGGGGAACTCGTTCAATGATTACTTTGTAAATCTGAGAAGAGTGCTGAAGAGGTGTATGGAGACTAATCTGGTGCTAAACTGGGAAAAGTGCCATTTCATGGTACGGGAAGGTAAAGTCTTGGGACACCTAGTGTCAAGTAATGGCATTGAAGTGAACCGCGCTAAAGTTGATGTGATAGATAAGTTGCCACCGCCCACTTACGTCAGAGAAATAAGAAGTTTCCTTGGTCAGGATGGCTTCTATAGGAGATTTATAAAAGATTTTTCCAAGATTGCTCACCCTTTGTGTAAACTGCTTTAAAAAGATCACCCCTTTATGTTTTGATGATTGCAGGGTAGATTTTGAGGAGTTGAAGAAGAGGCTGGTGACTGCACCAATCATAGATACACCTGACTGGGAGCAACCATTTGAGCTGATGTGTGATGCAAGTGACTATGTTATGGGAGCAGTTCTTGGGTAGTGCAAAGAGAAGGTCATGCACCCAATCTACTGTGCAAGTAGAACCTTAAGTGGTGTCCAACTAAACTACACAGTGACCGAGAAGGAGATGCTAGTAGTGGTGTTTGCATTTGACAAATTCAGGTCATACCTGATAGGCGCTAAGGTAATTGTTTATATTGACCATGATGCTCTCAGGTACTTAATTGATAAGGAGTCAAAGCCACGCATAATTTTATGGGTGCTTCTACTACAAGAATTTGACTTGGAAATCCGTGACCGATATGGAACGGAGAACCAAGTGGTTGACCACTTGTCCATGCTGGAAGGAGCACAGAAGAAAGTTGAGGTAGAAGATATCGTGGAGACGATTATGGATGAACAACTATTGTCCACAAGCCTTGAGGTAGCGCCATGGTATGCAAACACTGCAAACTACCTGGCGAGCGGTATTGTTCCCTGTGACCTTTCCTCTGTACAAAAGAATAAGTTCTTTTGTGATTGTCACATGTAGTATTGGGAAGAGCCTTATTTGTTCAGGATTTGTATTGATAGCATGATCCGAAGATGTATCTCCGAGACAGACCAATCTTCTATTTTACAGGCTTGTCACGCGTCCCCGTATGGTGGCCATTTTGGAGGAGTAAGGACAATTGTAAAAGTGTTGGAGTCGGGCTTCTACTGGCCGACATTGTTAAAAGATGCACACTTCTGGGTGAAGGGTTGTGATGAATGCCAATGGACCGGGAATATTTTCCGTCGACATGAGATGCCTATGAAAGCAATTCAGGAGGTGTAGGTGTTTGATGTATGTGGAATCGATTTTATGGGACCTTTTTTCAGCTCATATAGCAACAAATATATACCTGTAGTGGTGGATTATGTTTCAAAATGGGTGGAAGCTGTGGCACTCCCTAAAAATGATGTAAAGGGGTCATTGGTGTTTTGAGAAAGAACATTTTCACCCGATTTGGCACTCCAAGGGCAACAATCAGTGATGAAGGCACTCACTTTTGCAACCGAGCCTTCACAAAGTTGTTAGAGAAATGTGGTGTTCGCCACAAGTTTGCCATTCCATATCACCCACAAACGAATGGACAAGTGGGGGTTTCAAACATAGAAATAAAGAGTGTTTGACAAAGACTATGAATGCTACAAGAACGGATTGGGCACAAAAATTAGATGATGCATTCTAGGACTATCACACTGCTTTCTAGACTCCAATTGGCATGTCTCCGTATAAACTGGTATTTGGGAAGGCATGTCACTTACCCGTGAAGTTGGAGCATAGAACTTTGAGGGTATTGAGGCAACTGAATCTTGATATGAAAGTTGCGGGTACAAATAGAGTCACAGAGTTGCACGAGATTGATGAGTTTCATTACCACACTTTTGAGAGCACAAGGCTATACAAGGAGAGAATTAAGATGATACATGACAAAAATATTCTTGAGCAATATTTTAAATTTGGAGACATGGTATTGCTATACAATTCGAGATTGAAGTTGTTTGCGGGCAAGTTGAAGTCAAGATGGTCAGGACCATTTCGTGTGGCAGAGATGCATCCTACCGGAGCTGTAGAAATTGCATTGAAAGATGGCTCCCGCAAGTTCAAAGTTAATTGGCAAATGCTAAAATATTATGAAGGCATGGGTGAGGACGATAAAGTGATCTCAACCATGTACTTGAAGGATACTTGATAAGGGATAGCCCGATGCGTGCTGTGACATTAAATCAGACACTTCCTGGTAGGCAACCCATGGTGTTGTTGTAATTTGTCGTTTCGCGACGTTAAATCAAGCGCTTATTGGGAGGCAATCCAATTTTTATGTTTGTCTTTATTTCTTTAGTTTGATTTGAAAAGTTTGAAGTGTTGACATGTTTATGAGTGATGCAGGGATGGAATTTTGCAAATCAGAATGATTTGAGGTGAAGAGATCGAGATAAAAGGCAAAAGGGGCTAAATTTGCAAAGCTGAAAAGAAGCCTAGCTGGGATCGCGTCTGCGCGCCATGCGTAAGTTGATGCGCTAGCTATGCTGGCCAATCTTCACGGGCAGTAAAGTCCGCCCGGGGCATGGATGACTTTGCGAGTTTTTTTAAAAAAAAAATATTTTTTCTTTTCCTTTTCCATTCTCCAGATTTTTGCCTTAAACCTTTTTTCTCCTTGTTTTTCTTTTATTTCCCTCTTTCCTCCCGATCGTTCCCTACCCGAGTACGTGCTCCCTATCTCCCTTTCACTCATAGGTTTTCCAAACCCCTCTTCACCAAACTGGTATGATTTTCCACCCCCCTTCTGCGTGTCTTATGTTCGTTCCCCACCCCCACGTAATAGCCCCAGACCACTCTCCCTTAGGTTAGTTTGTGTTTTTCTGTTTCTTTCTTGTTATGGTTACTTTTGGTAGAGTAATTGAATTTCAAATTGTGGATCATATTTTGCTCCAAATTTAGTTGATCGTTGTATAATGAGGTGGAAAACTACAATTCCCACCACCTCATTCAAATTGTGAGGGCAAAACACATACTAATTGATTTGAACCATGAACTCTAAAACTTGGCATACAAAGTGTTTGACAAACTTCCTAAATGCAATTTTTGATAAGTTTTGTGAAGTCTAAGTAGTAATCTTAATTGTATTGGCAATAAGAACATCGCTTGACGGTAGGGTAGTCATTTGGGGGTCTTTGTACTTAAATTGCTTTGATTTTTGATCGAATGTCAACCTGCGGCCGACTTAGGCACGACTCGTGCATCGTCCTCACTACTTGATTTTCCATGATGCTAAGTAGCCTTATATCATTGCAATTAAGATGTAGTAGTCACTCGTACCTTGTTTGCATACTTACGCCTTCAGGCTAAGTGTGGAGTGCCAAGTGCACAGCTATGACTCAATGTCACACATTATACTAATATGTATTTTGTATCCTTGCAGGTAATATGGATGTCTCTAAAACACCAACTCGAAGCCATGGAGCAGGTGGTAGTGCTAAGCCATCCATAATGAAACCATCAACTAAACATGATGTGGACGCTATACTTTGTTCATACATTGACTGCTTTACTTGGAAAATACAAGTTGACTGAGGATGATGATGAGATATGTGGAGGCACATAGTTGGCATTCCATGATATATGCTCTGTTCAGGACCCATCGACTGTGACTTTACAAAAGAAGGGACATGGTGAATCCATCACTGATATGGAATGAGCGCTACAATAGTTGCAAGTAGATTTAAAGGCATGAGACCGTGCTTTGCTAGTCGCACAGGAGACTAGAGATCTGTGGATGCGAGAGCAGTTCGCTGTGATGCTCAAGGCTATTCGTGGATTGAGACAGGTACATCACATTGGAGTCCAGATAGACTTTGAGTAGCCGGGAGATGCAGAGTTGTCTGTTTTGAGTGCTACTGAGGGCACTGCTACTGAGGAGCCGAATGTGGCTCGAAAGAAATGTCATGACCCCAAATTTCCAACTTAGGACGTCGTGATGGCACATAGTCCCTAAGACTAGGTAAGCCTAACACATGCTGAGTTAATAACAAATTTTAACTATTTAATCATTAAACACCAACTTATAAATGGCATACATAGCTGAAAATGACCAATAGTTATACATTTCCGCAAACCGGTAGTACAAAGTCATAACATCTATTGAAATAAACTAGAATCTCTAAGTACAATAGTGTTTTGAAATGAAGATAAACAGTAATAAAGATAATATCCGAATGTAACTCCGAGGCCTGCGAATGTCAAGAAGGTGTACCTTGAAGTCTCCAGCAGTGCGGACACAACTCTCAAAACCAATACAATCAGAAGTACCTGGTCTGCACAAAAATGTGCAGAAGCATAGCATAAGTACACCACATCGGTACATAATAAGTATCAAGACTAACATCGGTGGAGTAGTGACGGGTAAGTCGAGACACTCACTAGACATAAAACATGTGTAAGATATTAACATAAAACTAGCAATGAAAAGAACATCAACGTAAGGCTAATAGTGGAAAGATTATTAATATAAAACCATCAATGGAATAATAGAAACACAAATAGCAACCATAAGTAAACGAGTAATAAAGCAGCAACATAATCAGAACACAAATAAAGTATGAATGAAATCAATCAAGGAAACAAGTGACAATTCAAGTAATCGAATTGTCCCCAACGCATGACTGTTAATAAGAATTACCCCGAGGCACCACAAATCGTAATCATATATCATAAGCCACAATCCCGAATCTTACACACATGGCACCTCGTGCCCACATTATCAATCACCTTCGCTCGGCAAAGTCCACGTGCTACCATATACATTATATCTGCATCAATTGCCAAATAAAATGTTCGATCGATTTATTTAAATAAAATAAGGTAAAATGACAATTTTGAATTAAGTAAGGCATCAAATGAGATAATAAATTTGTTTTAGAATTCAAATAAAGTAAAATAAAGTTCAATTTATACAAAGTAGGGTATCAAAGGGGGAAATGAGTTTAGTTTAAAAATCAATTAAGGTAAGTAAAATAATATTTTTGAATAATATAAAACATCAGATAAGTTAACGAATTAAATGTAGAATCATTTAAAGTAAAGCGTGATAACAATTTAAATATAGTAAAGCACAGAGTGAGATGACGAGTTTTATTTTGAGACACACATATAGTAAAGCTTGTTATCAATCAATCAATTCACCAAGTAAAAACGGAGGTACTTATTGGAACATTAAGACAATACAACAAATCATATAGAATGCATGACCCATCCAAGAAATTACAATCGTTCCAACACAAGAGTAACAACAAATAACCAAGTACAATCAAAATTACGGATGGAATGAGGTGAGGAAAACAAAACAATAACTGTTCAAATCAACAAGCCTTTCCACCGTAGAATGTACAACAAGAATCACACCGAGGTACCACATCTCATATTCACATTTCACAAGTCACAATCATAATCTTCCTTATATCACCGCGTGAGCCTTGCATTTATTTTAAAAATATTTTCCCCGAAATAGCTACACACGTTTTAGCCCCCTTATCTTACCACTTGGCTTCAAGTAATTCTCTTACTAGAAACATGCGTATAAGTCCCACATTATCTCACCACCTACCCTTATACCATCACATACGTATCAATAACACAATATAATAATTAACTCGCACCACACATGCCCATATGCCACAATATTGCCAAAATAACAATACCAATATCACCACAACACATAGCCCACAACTCAACCACAATATGTACAAAAATCTTAATAACAACAAAATGAAGGAGAAATAACTCAAGAAGGAAAGGTATTCCAATAAACAAAAATTTCAACCACAAACGTGTTAATAGCTCTTCAACAACCACAACTTCAATAGATCAACAAGGAAGATATTTTCATGAAATAACAACTTCAAATTCTAAATGCATAATATAAGCTTAACAATGAAAGAGATAGCATGAAATAGCAACTACAATTAAATGCATGATAATAACTCAACTATGAAAAGAATAACATATAACAACAACTACTAATCAATGCATACAAGGGAAAACTAGACAATGGAAACTCGACCAAGTAATAATAACTTCAATTAAAATACGTAAGAATGAACTTGACAACAAAAGGTAGAACAATTAATAACAACTTTAGTTAAATGCCTATAAGTAATCTAAGAGTCTAAATCCGGTCAAGTTTCACAAATAAGCCTGTGTATACACTCGTCACCTCATGTACACGTCTTCCACATAATTCACATAGTACAATTAAACCCAATCCTACGGGGTAGTTTTTCTCACACAAAATTAGGCACGATACTTACCTCAAACAAGCTAAATCAATCTATTAATAAGCCCTTCCCGTGAAAATCTACTTTCGTACTGCTCGAATCTAGCCAAAATAACTTAATATAATAAATAAAAGCCATAGAAAATAATTTCGGATAATAAAGATTCGATCTTTAACTAAAATAAAAAAGTCAACCCTGGACGCGTACCTTGAAATTCGACAAAACTCATAAATTTCGAACACCCATTCCGATACGAGTCCAATCATACCAAAATCATTCAATTCCGACCTCAAATCAGCCTCCAAACAATCAATTTGTGTTTTAGAAAGTTTTTACTAAAATCCTCAATTTCTCCAATTCAAATTATTAATCAAACACTATAATCGAGGCTGAAATCATGAAATAATAACAAATCCTAGTAAAAAATACTTACCCCATTCCAAGTAGTAAAAATTTCCTCCAAAATCGAGCTCCAAAACCTTGTGAGAAAAAGTAACTAAATTTCGAAACAAGAAAAAAAATGCAACAACTATCCTAGCTCGAATCAGTTCCTAGATGATCTCGGAACCCTCATTTGATAATATCAACATGATCTTTGCGAGAATACACCCAAGATAGCCTCTTGAATTTCCCAATTCGGCCTTAAAATGAGGGAGATATGATGTTTTGAAATTTTAAAAGAAATCTGAAAATTTCAGGGACATAAATGACATTTTCGTAATTACTTACACTAGGGAAAAACAATAAGAAAATCTTTGTTTTAGCACCCAAAACTCATTCGGAACCTCCCGGACGCAAACCATGTATGCATTTCAATCATAAAACACTCTAAGAACCTGCCCGCGCACTCAAAATACCGAAAAGAGGTCATCTTGACCCGATATTGATCATGATCAAACTTCAAATCCTTAACTAGTTTCTCAACCAATGATCCAAAACACACGCGAGCCCCTTGGGACCCCATCCAATCATACCAAAAAGTACAAATACATCATCCAAAGCCTCAAAACACCCACAGGAATATCAAAATAAAGAATCGAGGCTCAAACCGAATATAATTTCTCTTAAGTTGTAAAATCTTCATTCTTTCAAAAGAGTGTCTGAATCACACTTGAACACTTCGGATTACTTTTATTGGCGTAATCCCGGGTTTTTTTTAAACCATGATTCTTTCCGAAGATGCCATTTTCTTGAACCGAGTATTCTTAGGTAGTTTTTTCTCAAGATTTGTAAAACTTTATAGACTTTGCCAGATGATGGATTTCCTAGACAATTTTCTTGAGAGATTAAAGTCTAAAGAAAAATATAAAAAGATTTTTTTTCTTTGTTTGTTTTAATCTGATAATGGAATGGGAAGAGCTTGAGTATTGTGCTTCATGAAATATTTTATATTTGGGCTTAGAGCTGGAGCATTTGTGCTTAGTAATGTTCTCGCAATTCTTTTGATTATGTGCCTAGAGAATATGTGTGACTTTATTTAGATTCTTGGGCTCATCTTTTGACTCATATTATGTACTTCCCATATGGTTTAGTTTTATGATGACTGTTCTTAGTTGCTTTAACTTGAGAGTCGGGTCTGAGCCATATTGACTGGATCATGTGCATTGTATGAGGTGAGAATTTTGAGTTGTACTATGTGCTATCCCGGGCTAGTCTAGAACTTTCCCCGTGTGCGAGTCGAAGCGAAATGATTAAGTCTCGTAAGGCTAGGAGATGATATAGGCATTGTTTTGATTGACCATTGAGCCTCTTTTGCCTACCAATGCTAATATTATCCATAGTCAACCCTTTTGAGTCTATAAACCTTTTCTTTGGCACCCAAATTGCAAGCTGGATATCCCTTATTTTCTTAATCAAATCTTGTTCACCATTTACCTTTGAAAGTACTTAAGTTGCTAGAAGAGTAAAGAGAGATATCGATTAGATTTTGAGTCGAACCAAAGGAAGGCCGAGAAGGTGCGTTATGTTTGAATGCATTACTAGCCGGAAACACCAAAATTAAGGAGATTGTTAAAATATAAAATAAAGTACACCTCTTTTATATTGATCCAGGCTAGTGAGCATCTATGTGCTGATATCCTTAAAGAAGAAGGGCATAATCGCGTATTGGTTCGTGGCATGGCATTGATTTGGTTGTGATAAAAAGGTGTTTGAAAGTGAAGTGTAGTATATTAAAGTTATTAGGAGGGTTATTCATTATTTTTCCAAATATATCCTACCCGTCTCTTATCCTACATTACAACATATAAAGTCCTACTAGATCCGAGTTTGTGCGAGCTTAAATTAGTCGAGTCTTACACTACGGGCAAGCCTATTGTATGAACTTGGGTGGCATATGAGTTATTTTTGTGAGAGTGAGCGAATTCTATCGATTTGAGAGGCCTTAAAATATACTTGAACTTATATTTGAGTGTGTGGACTACTTTCTCTCTTTGGTTTGTTGGTGAGGGCACATAATTTGCAAAGATTGGTAAAGTCCTTGATTTTTGAGTTGGCACAAAAAGTGAGTCTTAGTTTGGAATGTATTTGGAGTCAAAATGTTGAGGCTAGGATATTAGAGAGAGTCACACTATTATTTTAATTAGTATTGGCATGACGGAAACCTTGAGAAAAAGTATGAATTGTGCTTATGCTAGGTTCTAATCGTTTATATAAACCATTGTCATCGGTATGATGCTTGAGTAGGTTTGGAAAATTTGTTTCTTGCCGATGTGCTTAAGTTTATTCGCTCGAGGATGAGGAAATGTCTATGTGTGGGGTGGTGATAAGTAACCAAAAGTGCTTGATTTTGAGGGTATTTTCATCTCATTTGTCATGTGAGTTGCGGGAGATTACATGATTTTTGAAGTGAAATATATCCATCGCGTGTTTCTTGTATGTAGGAATGAGTTCAAATGATAATGGATCAAAAGATATCAAATTATTGCAAAAAAAGAAAAAATAGAAGGATTGGGAACTCGTCCATTCTCGTGTGTGGCACAAAAATGAACGTGAAAAGGGAGAAAACTGAAGGCACAAAATAGTAAAGCGAAGAAAAGGCATGGATCGCTTTGCAAAATGGAAGAATTTCATAAGTTGAACCCGTGTCCATGGGCGGCGACGTGCGAGCGTAGACGCGAATTCCAGCTTTTCACATCCGGGTTTGGATTGATTAGTTCCGTCCTATATCAACCCTAAGTGATATAAATACATCAAAGAACAACTTTTTAAGGGTTACACAACATCTTCGAAGGCAATAACAAGCAGGGAGCAAGGTGAAAGATTCATAAATGAGTTTTTATCTTACTTTTTCCTTTATCTATTATTGGTGATGAATTCTAATATTGTAGTTGTACAAACAATTATGAGTAGCTAAACTCTTTTATGTAGGGTTTGATGGAACCTCTTGGAGGATGAACTTTCATTGCGTTTAATATAAGTTTACCATTGAATTTTCTCTACTTGTTCAACTACGTGATTATTTTTGTTGATTGAAGGGCCCTCAATTGACTATACTTATTTAGTGTGTATTGTTTGGAAAATGGTACATATTTAGGTATTTGTTGAACAACATCAATCCTAAAGTATATGAGAAATCAATACGACGGGTTTAAAGGTGAGATTAGGAATAACGAAACCTTGGTGTGAACTTAGTGAGCGATAATTTAGTGCCAGCTAGCGTGTTCGGGAAAATACGTCTAGTAAATTATTGTAGTTGCTCGGGAGAGAATTACGATACCTAAAATGCTCACGATCAGTAGAGAATACTTAGGAAGAATTTATGGGATACGTAGGCGGGAGGAATCCGACAATTGGGGAAATCATAACTCTAGACTTTTTCAATCTTGTCTACAACCTTGATTTTAGTAGTAATAAAGTTACATCATTTTAATTACCTAACTTTTAGTTAGAAAATACTCAACCCATTATTTAACATTTCTAGAAGTTGATTACTTGAATTCTTGCGAAACTAGTAGTTGTGATTAGTAGGTTAATTCCCTGTGGGATTTGACTCCGGACTTGAAAATCAAATTATATTTGCAACAACCACTAGTCATTTTAGGAGGCATATTTGGGCGTGATCAACCCTCAAAATATAACAATGCTGCTAGTCATCTAGCATCTCCGGTCAAAACCATCGCATTTGCGAGCCCATGCTCGCATCTGCAAGCTTCACTTACACTGTTAGCCTTCGCACGAGCAGTGAACCTGCCGTATCTGAGGCTCCAGGTGAAACCAAACAGTTGTAGGTGCGCGAACCCTCATGTCTGCCCCATCTCGCAGGCTAGCACAATGTCCTTGCAGGTGCGCCTTCGCACCTGCGCCCATCATCGCAGAAGAGACCATTCACAGGACCAACCAACATCGCAAAAGCGACCACCCTTCACATGTGCGGCTTTGAACCTGTGCTCAAACCTCTATACGTGCGATGCACCATAACCAGAACTTCCAGATAACACCAAAATGGTCCGAAATCATTCCTAAATACACTTGAACCCCCCGACCCACGTACAATAATACCAACAATTCCTAATATCTTATCCGAACTTATCCAAATGCTCAAAACACCACAACTAACATCAAAACCAAGAATCGATGATCAAAATCCATTTCTTAAATTCCAAACTTTCCAACTTCGCCAAACACGTCCGAATCACACTTAGACATTTCGGGTCACGATCAAACTTTTCACACAAGTTTTAATAAACTAAATGAACCTATCTAAAGTCCCAGAACACCAATTGAAACCCGATAACATCAAAGTCAACTCCCGATCAAACATATGAACTCTCCAAACCTTCATATTGCCAACTTTGGGCAAATAGAGCCAAAACCTTCAAGGAACCTCCAAATCTAAAACATATGACTAAGTCTAAAATCACCATATTAACCTATTTGAACCGTCAAATCACCAATCCGAGATTGTTTATTTAAAGTCAAGCATTGGTCAACTATTACAACTTAAGCTTCATACCGTAGACATAAGTGTTCCGATTCACTCTTAAACCTTCTCAAAACCAACCTAACCATCCCTACAATTCATCAAACATCAAATACACATATGGGGAATATCAAGTAGTCTATTACACAATATGACCAACCGGGTGGTTATATTCTCCCCCTCTTAAAATAACGTGCATCCTCAAACGGGTTTAGAATCATACCTTAAATACCAAAAAGATGAGGATATATGCCTCGTATATCATGCTCGGTCTTTCGAGTCTCTTCCTCAACTGGTTTATCTCTCCACTGATCCTTTACTGATGCAATCTCTTTTGACCTCAACATCCGAACCTACCTATCCAAAATGGCCACTGACTCTTCTTCATAAGCTAAATTCTCATCCAACTGCATTGAACTGAGATCCAAATCATGTGGCTTGTCTTCATAATATTTCCGAAGCATGGAATTATGGAATAGCAGATGAACTCTGGACAAGTTGGGTGGTAAAGAAAGCCTGTAAGCCACCTCACCAACTCTCTCTAAAATCAAATGGACCAATATACTGAGGGCTCAACTTGCCATTCTTCCCAAATATTATCATGCCATTCATTGGCAAAACTCTAAGAAGAACCTTCTCACCCTCCATGAAAGCCACATCACGAACCTTCCTATCAGCATAACTCTTCTGCCCGGACTGTGCTTTATAAAGCTTCTCCCGAATCAACTTCACCTTCTCTAAAGAATCACAAACTAGATCTGTACCCAACAACCTAGCCTCGCCAGGCTCGAACCAACCATCTGGAGAATGACATAGCCTTCATACATAGCCATCTGAATACTAGACTGGTAGTTATTATTGTAGGCAAACTCCGCTAATGGAAGAAAATGGTCCCACAAGCCTCCGATATCAATAACAAATGCTTTGTCACGACCCAAAATACCATCGGAGCCGTGACGACGCCTAACACCGCTTGCTAAGCAAGCTATCAATCAATAAGCAGAAACAAAGTTTACTAACAATATTGAATAGTCACATTAGTGGGATAATCATAAATAACTACTGTCAATAGAAATAATATAACTAAAACCATCCCATGATCTGGTGTCATCAAGTATATGAGCTTTATAACAAAAGTAAATACAAGGTCTGAATCAAATCAATACTTCTGAGAGACTAAATAGTGTTAACATGACATAAAGAAAGGGGCTTCAATGTCTGCGAATTGAACATCCGTGCCACCTTGAAATCTCCAAGCTAATCCGGATGTAGCTAACTGGCAATAGAAGATACCACCAAAACCTAGATCTGCACACGAATTGCAGAGTATAGTATGAGTACAACTGACCATATACTCAATAAGTAGCAAGCCTAACCTCGGGCTGAAAGTAGTGACGAGTTTGGCAATGTCTAATGCTCACTTTCCACAGCTAACAATAATAATAATAGCAGAATAATAGCATATGAAGGAAAACAACACAAATAATAACAGGTTCAGCTTAACACAACAGAAAGAGAAATAGACATGCTTTTAAGATATAATGGTCAAGGCATCAACTTCCACATAATCCACTTAGACATGTATTAATAAGATAAAACTGTAAGATCAAGCTCTAAACATCAAGTAGAGTCATCAAATACCAATTAGCATGAGAGGTAATACATCTCAATGCCTGCATGCTAGTTATACATGCCAATATCAAGTGTAAACAATCTCAGCACATTCATAATGCTTGGCACAAAGTACCCCTTAATCATACTCCAAGCACAGTCATGGTGCTTGGCTCAAAGCCCATAGACCCTCACACACACACATACACACTCTCAGCACAGTACAGGTGCCTCACACAAGTCCCTCACCGAGCACATATATATGACCCTGTGCCTGCGCCCACGGTTATTACCCGACTCTGGAGGGGCGAGTCCTTGCCAAAGTGCTGATCGGATCGAAGTCAACGATTAATATCAATTAGCCCAATATGAGGCCTGGCGTATGCGACACCTCATTATCAATACCAATTAGCTTAATGGCCCAAGAACAATCATCAATCCGCTCAAGTATCCATATGCCAACATATCATAGAAACATAATTCAATATGCCACACAGAATATACCAACATACTATAATTTAGGTCAAACTCGTGTCACGTACCAACAACATATGAGATAACATATCAAAAGTACACAGAGATAGAGATATAACATGCGGATATAATATCATGACTGAAAAGTATGACTATGACCAAGGCAAATTGCTTAACATAGCAAAAATAGCTCTATTATGCCTCAACAAGTAAGCAAATAGCCTAGACATGATTTCTAACATGAATGATAGCTCACGTAGTCATACAAATGGAGAAAACATGATATCAAAAGAAGGCATATATTGGCCTAAGAACTACACGAATTATGAATAACCACGATGCACACATATTCTCTTGTCACCTCGCATATATATAACAAATATCACAGCCAACACGAAAAGTACCCTCAAGCCAAGCTTAGGCAAGTTATATACCTTATCCGATCTAGTATTCAACCTCGAATCACATCAAAAGCTAGATATAGCCCTCCAATCACACAAATCCAATCCAAACATCATCCAAGAAAGTCAAAAATGCCATAGGAACGATCCCAATCCATAAAGCTTCAATCTTTGAAGAAATTCCCAAAAATCAACCCAGGTCCACGTACCCGAAATCTGAAACCAATACCAAAATCTGTTGACCCATAACCTATCGAGTCCAAATATGTAACTAGTTTCCATAATCGGGTCCAAATCAGTGCTCAAATTCCCCAGATACACTTTCTTAAAGTGTAGGGAAAAAATCCCCAAACTTCCTTTCACAATTTCAAGTTTTAGGTGTAGAAATATATGGGTAATAAATATATAAAGCCAAATCCAAGTGAAAATTGCTTACCTTTCAAAATATCTTCTTGTTGAAGTCTAGGGCTTAAAATATGAAATAATGGGCAAATTTTGGAAAATAGCAACTTAAATAGTTTGCCCAAGCTGTACACTACACGAACGCGACCTCAGACCCGTGTTTGTGAAGGACAAAATAACCAAATGCCTAAAACCTTCATCGGGAACGCGACATGCACCATGCGAACGCGAAGGACAACTGGCCTCTCAACCGCGCGAATGCGAGAGACCAATCTTGAACACGAAAGGCTGCTGACCAGCCTTCTACCACACTTCACGAATACAAAGTTATTTATACGAACGCGATAATCATCATCCATAATGCTCCGCGAATTCAAGAACTTCATACCGAATGCGATGAACAAATTACAAGTAACAGAGAACACTCTACGTGAATACGACACATTGATAGCGAACACGACGCACATCAGAACAACACGAGAAATCAACAATGCAACACAACCACAAGGGTCCAAAACTACCCTGAATCACACCCGAGCCCCACGGGATCTTGCTAACAAGTTCAGATACATAATCCACACTTATCCAAAGGCTTAAAATGCTACTAATAACATCAAAACTAATAATCGAAGACCAAAATCATTCTCTTAACTTCAAGAACTTTCAACTTGCAACCAAGCGTCCGATTCATGACTAACCAATCTGGATTCCAACCAAACTTTGCACACAAGTCCTAAATGACAAAATGAACCTATTTCAACTTCCGGAACAATAATCCTAACACTATACCATCAACGTCAACTCCTGGTCAAACTTGAGAACTCTCAAATTCTTCAAATTGCCAACTTTCACAAAATAGAGCCAAAACCTTCTAGGAACATCCAAATCCAAATTCGGACATAAGCTTAAGCCTAAAATCACCATGCAAACCTATTGGAATCATCAAAACAAAAATATGAGATCATTTACTCAAAAGTCAAACATTTATCAACTTTTCTAACTTAAAGCTTCTGAATTAAGAATTACTCTCCCAAATCAACTCCGAACCTCTCGAGTCATACGCACGAGTCATAATATATAATGTGAAGCTAATCAGAGTCTCATACCGCAAAACAAAGTACTAAAGCTCAAAACAAGCAGTCGGGTCGTTACAGGCTCTCAACATATCCTCAAGGATCTGAATGGTCCACACAGACTCCATTCCTGTGGGGTGGAATGCAGTACTCAGCTCCATTTGTGTGCCCAACTCTCGTGAATGGCTCTCTAGAAGTGCGATATAAACTGAGTTCCCTGACCCGAGATGATAGAATCAGGCACACCATGCAAATGAACAATCTCTCTAAGTACGCTCACGGTGCCTGGCTCAAAACCCATGGACCCTCACACACACACTCGCTCAGCACTGTACCGGTGCTTGATACAAGTCCCTCACCAAGCACATATATATGAACTTGTTATTGCGCTTACAGTTATTAGCTTATTTCGGAGGAGAGGGTCCTTGCCCAAGCACTGATCGGATCGAAGTCAACGATCAATATTACTTAGCCCACTATGGGGCTTGGTGCACACGTTACCTCATAATCAATACCACACAGCCCAACATGGGGCCTGGCACATGCGTCACCGCATTATCAAATCAAACAGGCTCTATGGCCCAAGATTAGTCATCAATCCGCTCAAGTCTCCATATGGAACCATCTCACAGAAAAATAATTCATTATACCACACAGAATATACCAACGTACTGCAATTCAGCTCAAACTCGTGTCACGCACAAGGACACCAACAACATGTGAGATAATATATCAAAAGTGCACAGAGACCTTTATAATATCATGACTGAAAAGTATGACTACAACTAAGGAAAATTGCTCAACATAGAAAACATAGTCCTACCATGCCTCAACAAGTAAGCAAATGGCGTAGACATGGTTTCTAGCATGAATGATAGCTCACGCAGTCATACAAATGGAGAAAATATGATATAAAAGAAGCATAGCAAAATAAGGCATATATTGTCCTAAGAACTACTCGAATCATGAATAACCACGGTGCACACATATTCGCTCGTCACCTCGCATATATATAACATTTATCATAGCCAACAAGGAAAATACCCTCAAACTAAGCTTAGGCAAGATACTTACCTTATTCGAGCTAGTCTTCAACCCCGAATCATGTCAAAACCTAGATCAAGCCCTCTATCACACAAATCCAAGCCAAACATCATCCAAGGAAGTCAAAAATGCCATAGGAAGCGATCCCAATCCATAAAGCTTCGATCTTTGAAGAAATTTCCAATAGTCAACAAAAGCTATCCCGGACCTTTGTGCTCGAAATCCAAGACCAATACCAAAATCTGATGACCCATAATCTGCCAAGTCCACATATTTCCAAAATCGAATCCAAATCGTTACTCAAATTCCCAACATACACTCTCTTAAAGTGTAGGCAAAAGCCCAAAATTTCCTTTCAAAATTCCAAGTTTTAGGTGTAGAAATCCATGGGTAGATAATATATAAAGCCAAATCCAAGTGAAAATTTCTTACCTCACATGTAGTAGTGAAATTAATCTTAAAAATATCCTCTTCTGGAAATCTAGGGCTCAAAATATGAAATAATGGGCAAAGTTCCGAAAATAGCAACTTAAATAGTTTGCCCCAGCTATACACTATGAGAGTACAACCTTAGCCACGCGTTCGCAAAGAACAAAAAAACCCCAGCGCTTAAAGCCTTCATCACGAACGCGAGGGCCAACTCGCCTCTCAACTGTGCGAACACGAGAGGCTAAGCGCAAATGCGAAAGTCTGCTGACCAGCCTTCTCCTGCATTTCGCGAACATAAAGTTACCTATGCGAATGTGATAGCCATCATCCATAATACTCTGCGAATGCGGGAACTTCATCGCGAACACGATGAACAAATTACCAACTGCCCAGAACACTTTACACGAACGCGACACACAGATCGCGAACACGAAACATATCAGAATAACACCAGAAATCAGCAATGCAACACAACCACAATGGTTCGAAACCACCCCGAATCACATCCGCGCCCTAGAGGACCCCATCAAATCATGCCAACAAGTCCAAATACATTATCCAAACTTATCCAAAAGCTCTAAATGCCAGAAATAACATTAAATCCAATAATCAAAGATCAAAATTATTCTCTTAACTTCAAGAACTTCCAACTTACAACCAAGCATCTGATTCATGCCTAACCAATCCGAATTTCAACCAATATTTGCGCACAAATCCAAATGAAAAAATGAACCTATTCCAACTTCCGGAACAATAATCTGAACCCAATACCATCAAAGTCAACTCCTGGTCAAAACTTGTGAACTCTCCAATTCTTCAAATTGCCAACTTTCGCCAAATAAAGCCAAAACCTTCTAGGAACATCAAAATCCAAATTAAGACATATGCTTAAGCCCAAAATACCATACGAACCTATTGGAATCATCAAAACACAAATCCGAAATCACTTAATCAAAAGTCAAGCCTTCATCAACTTTTCCAACTTAAAGCTTCTAAATTGAGAATTACTCTCCAAAATCATAACCAAATATACACGAGATTCATAATGCATAATGTGAAGATACTCAAAGTATCAAACCGTCGAACGAAGTGCTAAAGCCCAAAATAACCAGTTGGGTCGTTACATTCCCCCTCCCCCCCCACTTAAACATACGCTCGTCCTTGAACGTGCCGAGAATCATTCCAAAACTGCCAAAATCACTAAATAACTCATCATACACATGCCCATGGGTGATCTCATGTCACCTCAAACCACATAAGGCCATTACACAAACCGGGCTGAGATTTCTTCCTTCAACCTTAGCTTAAGAATCCACATGACTAATTTCTATATTTTGGATCTCCCTCTAAGATCCGATTCTTAATTGCATACATTGTGTCAATATCAACAAGTTCTACCAAAGCATAAGTATACTCCCAATATGTAACCATACTATGCACCGCATGACTCATCTACCCAAAGCGATGACTTTCGACCACAATAGTTGCTCATTACCAAATCAAATACCACTAATATAATTCATGAAAAATAAACCTTGTTCCAACCATCACAATAGTGAAAATGATGAAAGGAACGTGTAGAAACTCATAACCACCCGTCTTATCAATAAGTCATAGAGTCCTCTCACCCGACAAGAACAATTGCTAAGTTCTAAGCTGATTAGTGACATTCTTCTTCCAAACATACATTATACAAATCCAATTGCACTGATTCTAGGTCCAATGTCCTCATCTCACCTGGTACAAGCTGCTCGACTCAAGCAACATCAAACACCATCAAGAACCTTATACGACGCGATCCGTACACCAACATACAACTGCCAAAATATGATCTGTAATGGAAAAAATACCAAAAGAAAACCATCCACCAAGCTTTAAGAGATACAAAAGTAAGCATAATGTTATGAATCCATCCCACTAAGGAGCAACAAAATACACAAAACGAGCATCAGGAATCGTATCCAACATAACTCTGTTGTAGCGTGTAATCCGATCCACACATAATACCATTATGGTATATAACCCGATCCACATATATCAATACACATGGGAATACCCACCGAGCCAAAATACTCATACTCACTAAACAAATGTGTAATAACAACAAACACATAAGGTGCATAAACATAAGCATGGGAAGATGGATAGCATACCACGCTACAAAAAAGGCCAAGCACAACTAAGGTGCAATAAGCAAATCAGCATCTCAAGAACCATCTTGCTCAAACATCGTCACAAGGCCTAAACGAAACCATAACATGCGTGAATAATCAAGTCATCTCACAACCCATCATTGCATAATAAAGTAGCACATGAAACAGAACAAGGCATGAATAATATCTATTCCGCCCACTGACGCATATGTAGAATACATATTCTCATTAGGCCTACCAATGGGCCTCCAAACCAATCAGGTCATTCCAAGATAAGTCAATAGCCATCCAAAAGTCCACGGTGACTCTAACCATGACACATACAAATCAAATGTCAATTCCTGAACACACTTCTACGGCCCTCAACCAAAGGTATTGTCTACCTCTTAGAAATAAAATCTCCAAACTGCGAGAGTACCTAAAATCTCTATACCTGATCTCTAACTCTCCTATTCACATGATTGACACGTCACGAATACACACTCCTCCCATGGAAGATATTGCCATAACCTTTTGAACCACGCAGAAAAACCTAAACATTAATGGCTACCAACCATGCGATCCCTGTAGTGCTAGTCAAGCATCCACAATTAATACACAAAGGATCTTCCGCAAAACACACCCTCCTCAGGCGATACCGAAAGGGTGCTTACTCTTAAACATATGAAAGCTCTCACAATGTTTAGAAATCATGACATTCCATTCTAAATTGAACCGCAACCTTATCCATGCAATCCCAATTCCACACAGCTCACCGTATCAATCATGCTAATATGCGAAAATACGAGAATCCCATTATCAACTCCGAATCATGGATATGATACACAATCCATCAACTAGAAACCTTTTACTAAGCTCAATTTAGGAGAAAATCATGACGCACAAAAATTTTTCATGCTTATAAAAGACACCAAACGCAAGCCGTGGTCAAAATCATCGCAAATTCTTTGGAACATGCACATAACCAAGCCAGTCGAACTGAATACATCTAAACCACCCAAGTCGTATAGACTACCAAACCCAATAACATTACCACAAAACACCTGTGAAGCCCTATAATACCAAGGAACCACTCGTCTCTGTTACCATGCTGACCTAAGCTACTACTAAATGGACCTAACTCATTTGGATTACTCATGACCCTTCTTCACAACAACACTACTCTTCCCAAATATACTATGGACATCAATCACAACTTATCCCAGGTGATCCCAATGTGAAATCTCGATGTCCTAAGATTCGTGAGCCACTTATTCCCTCTTATACATTTGGTAGTACCTCAAACCCAGGTGCTTGTTTTGAAGAAGCTTTCTATGAATATAAAGTTCTTCCCTTCATCTCTCAAACACTACCTCACATTACTAATAACAATATAGAAATGCTCCAAGTCTCTTCTACAATTCGACACAAATCTTGAATCTTTAGTCACACACAAATCCGTAAAGCCTTAGATACTACATATTGAATCTTGAATCCATTAAAACCTTCTCAAGAGTCACCCACTCAGTCCTAGTCCCAAATACATAACCAATCATGCCAATGATTATTGCTCCACTAGCACATGAATACTCTGAAAAGAAAACAACCGCTCGAATCCTTCCCTTGCACACTACATCCATATAAGAATATTAAACATGAGTCTACCCACGGTCACTATATATCACCAAGGTGAAAAACCAGTCACACCCAGCAATTCCTTGCCTAAATCATCCTCAAGGTCATCCTCCTAAGATCATATCTAATCCACAAGCGTCCCTTAGTCCATAATCAATAACAACACTTGATTAGGTGATCCAATCGCCGATGGTAGGCTCCCTTACTTAGCGCTAAGCCACTATCACATAATCCAAGAACCCATAATGGTTGCTCCTCTTTAGCTGCCACGATCCTACATTGTTACTCAGCTGGATTTCTCATAAGATTATGCTGTACTAACCATAATGTATCCCAGATCATCAACCCAAATGCACACTCAATCTCGTAATAGTCCTGCCATCTTCCTCAAGCGATCCGAACCCCATATTGTAGCACATGAATCTCACTAGGTAGAAGGTAAAACTCTTCATAGAAACCTCATAAGAAATCATACAACCCCCAACTTCCTCACAGGATATAACCACCTGTGTGACCTCATACAACATCTTTCTATGACCTACCATGGGTACAACTGCCATGTAATCAATGACTCCTCCTGAGTCCACACTTATCCATAAGCTGCAAAAATCTATTTCATTCCACCAATGTACAACTAGAAGACCCTTCATCACTTCCCAACTGAAGACGGTATGTGCACCAAGATAATAATCAAGCATTCACAATCCCTTAGTAGCTCAAGCAAACCCTTCTCGTTAGATTCGAACTCTCAAAATGTAAGAAGCCACCACCAATATAAAATGCCCTCTATGGTTCATAATGGCCTCATATCATCAAACATTCTCGAAATTCCCAGCAACCTTACCGCAATACCCATAATTATATGTTCTCACTTCCATATCAGTATAGCCATCTTCCGGAGTAAACCACTCGGTCTCTAATGCTCATTCCCAACCTGCTGACAATCAAACACTATGAGACATGCTCAATAATGCTGCCTCAAGTTACGATACCTCTCTGTAACACTTGAATGGATAGAATACCACAACTACGAGCCTCCTCAAGGATGATCTTCCTCGAACCATCATTATTGAAAATGCATATCCAACCCCGAAGTCACAACACATTGTCCTCACTAAGGATCACCTCCTTAGCACTACCCCGCAACACCTTGTTCCTGAGGACAAGCAAACATATACCATCATATCGACCATCCTTAATGAGCTCAAATAAGGATGACCGCACAACAACACAAGCAAAGGCTCTACTCAACCAGATAATACTTCTCATAGGGATGTTACTCCCGCAACTCTATTAACTAAAGCCTGAACATCCATAGCCCAACACCTCTCTTCCGCAAAAATAAATGCCAAACTCCAAATTGTGAACCGGATAATCCTTCTCATAGGGATGTTACTCCCGCAAGCTTAAGCAATCACCCTGCCATTATTTGCCAACACAACGTCAAGATCAATGCTTGAATCATCACAATACACTCTATAGGGCCCCGAACCTGTGGATAACACCAACACTGGGGCTGTAATATATGGCAACTCATCCGTAAAGTGATAAAAGTAGTCTGACCTTCTACACAAGGGAAAATATCCCGCACTATATATGTATCATCATCAGAGCTCGTCTGGTGCCTAACTGATATCGAATACTCATAATCGCGTACAAAATGAGTAGGAAAGGACTGAAGATATATGCTTCAAGCCGAGATAAAGTCGCACGATAAGGAATCAAGAAAGGGGAAGTTTCCTAAAGCCCTATAGCATACTGAAGATAAATACAGATGCCTCCCGACCGATCTGCAATACTCTACTAGGCCTGCTCATGACTCGTAAGACCTATATGAACCTAGTGCTCTGATACCAACTTGTCACTATCCAATATTCCACTGGAGCCATAACGATGCCTAACACCTCTTGCTAGGCAATCCATCAATCAATAAGTAGAAACAAACTTAACTAACAATATTGAATAGTCTCATCAGCGGGATAATCATAACTAAAGTCAATAGCAATAATATGAATAAAACCATCCCATGATCTGGTGTCATCGAGTACATGAACTCTATAGAATAAGTAAATACAAGGTCTGAGTTAAATACAATATTATCTGAGAGACTAAACAATGTTAATATGAAATAAAGAAAGGAACTTCAAGGCATGCGAACAAAAATATAGTGCCTCGACGAATTCTCCAAGCTAATCCGGATACAGTCATTGGCAGCCGCCGCTATCAAAAATACCTAGATCTGCATACAAAGTGCAAAGTGTAATATGAGTATAACCGACGCTATGTACCCAATAAGTAGCAAGCCTAACCTTATGCTGAAAGCATTGCTGAGTTTGGCAAGGTCTAAGGCTCACTTTCCACAGCCAACAATAAAAATAACAACAAATAATAACACATGAAGGAAAACTAAAAAAATAACAGTCTCAGCTTAACACAATAGAAGGAATGCTTTTAATATATAATGGTCAAGGCATTAACTTCCACAGAATCCACTTAGACAGGTATTTAACAAGATAAAATTGTAATATCGAGCTCTAAACATCAAGTAGAGTCATCAAGATACCAATTAGCCTGAGGATAATACATCACTAATTCATGTATGCCAGTTATACATGCCAATATCAAGTGTAAACAATTTCAGCACATTCATAGTGCCTGGCACACAGTACCCCTTAATCATACTCTAAGCACGGTCATGGTACCTGGCTCAAAGCCCATAGACCCTCACATACACACATATATATACTCTCAGCACTGTACGGATGCCTCACACAAGTCCCTCACCAAGCACATATATATGACCCTGTTCCTCTGCCTATAGTTAGTAGCTAACTCCAGAGGGGCGGGTCTTTGCCCAAGTGCTGATCGGATCAAAGTCAATAATCAATATCACTCAGCCCAATATGGGGCCTAGCGCACACGACACCTCATTATAAATATCAAATTGGCTGAATGGCCCAAGATCAATCATCAGTCCGCTCAAGTTTCCATATGCCAACATCTCATACATACATAATTCAATATGCCTCACAGAATATACCAACATACTACAATTCAGCTCAAACTCGTTTCACGTACCAACAGCATATGAGATAACATATTAAAAGTACACAAAGACAAATATATAACATGCAGATATAATATCATGACTGAAAAGTATGACTACGACCAAGGCAAATTTCTCAACATAGAAAAAGTATCCCTATCATGCCTCAACAAGTAAGAAAATATCCTAGACATGGTTTCTAGCATGAATGATAGTTCGTGTAGTCATGCAAATGGAAAAAACATGATATTAAAGAACCATGATAGGAAAATAAGGCATATACTAACCTAAGCACTACCCGAATTATGAATAACTACGGTGCATACATATTCACTAGTCACCTCGCATATATATAACAAATATCACAGCCAGTAAGGAAAATACCCTCAAGCAAAGCATACGCAAGTATATACCTTATCCGAGCTAGTCTTTAACCTTGAATCGCGTAAAACCTTGATATAGCCCTCCAATCACACAAATACAAGCCAAACAACATCCAAGAAAGTCAAAAATGCCATAGGAACCAATCCTAATCCATAAAGCTTCAATCTTTGAAGAAATTGCCAAAAGTCAACCTGGGCCCACGTGCCCGAAATCTGAACTCAATACCAAAATTCGTTGACCCATAACCCATCGAGTGCAAATATGTAACTAGTTTCCAAAATCAGGTCCAAATCAGTGCTCAATTCGCAAAATACACTTTCTTTAAAGTGTAGGCAAAAACCCCAAATTTCCTTTCAAAATTCCAAGTTTTAGTTGTAGAAATAGATGAATAATAAATATATAAACTTAAATCCAAGTGAGTATTGCTTACTTCTAATATAATAATGAAATTACTCTTCAAAATCTCCTCTTCTCGAAGTCTAGGGCTTAAAATATGTAATAATGGGCAAAGTCCGAAAAATAGCAATTTAAATAGTCTGCCCAAGCTGTACACTACACAAACGTGATCTCAGACCCGCGTTTGCGAAGAATAAAATAAACCAGCGCCTAAAACCTTCATGCACCACGCGAACATGATATGCACCATGCGAACGCAAAGGCCAACTAGCCTCTCAACTGTGTGAATGTGAGAGACCAATCGGGAATGCGAAAGAATGTTGTCCAGCCTTCTCCCACACACTGCGAACGATAATTTACCTATGCGAACACAATAGACATTATCAAAAATACTCCATGAATGCAAAAACTTCATCCCAAACGTGATCAACAAATTTACAGCAACACAGAACACTCTACGCAAACGCGACACACTGATCACGAACACGAAATACATCAAAACATCACGAGAAATCAGCAATGCAACACAACCACAATGGTCCAAAACTACCCTGAATCACCCCTGAGCCCCACGGATCATGCCAACAATTTCAAATACATTATCCAAACTTATCCAAAGGCTATAAATGCCACAAATAAGATCAAAACCATTAATCGAAGATTAAAATAATTCTTCTAACTTCAAGAACTTTTAACTTGCAACCAAGCGTCTGATTCACGCCTAACCAATCTGGATTCCAACCAAACTTTGAACACAAGTCCCAATTGACAAAATGAACCTATTTGAATTTCTTGAACAACAATTCTAACCCGATACCATCAAAGATAACTCTTGATCAAACTTGAGAACTCTCCAATTCTTTAAATTATCAACTTTCACCAAATAGAGCCAAAATCTTCTAGGAACATTCAAATCTAAATCCGGATATACGCATAAGCCCAAAATAACAATGCAAACCTATTGGATTCATCAAAACATAAATACGAAATTGTTTACTCAAAAGTCAAACATTCGTCAACTTTTCCAACTTAAAACTTCTAAATTGAAAATTACTCTCCCAAATCAACTCTGAACCTCTTGAAAATTGAAACCAACCATATACGCAAGTCACAATATATAATGTGAAGCTAATAAAAGTCTCAAACCACTGAACAAAGTGCTAAATATCAAAATGACTAGTCAGGTTGTAATAGGCTCTTAACATATCCTCAAGCATCTGAATGGTCCGTACAGACTCTATTCGTCTGGGGGTGGAATGCAGTACTCAGCTCCACCTGTGTGCCTCATTCTCGTTGAACGATTCTCCAAAATTGCGATATAAACTGAGTTCCCCGATCCGAGATAATAGTAACATGCACACCATGCAAACAGACAATCTCTCTAATGTCGATCTGATCTAACTTCTCTAAAGTGTAAGATTTTATGACCAAAATAAAATACGCAGACTTGGTCAATCTGTCCACAATGACCCAAATAACGTCAAATCTCATCAAAGTCTATGGTAATCCTACCACAAAGTCCATAGTAATGCGCTCCCACTTCCACTCCGGTATCACCAATTTCTAAGTCATAGCACTTGGTTTATGATGCTTATACTTGACCTGCTGACAATTCAAACACCACGAAACATGCCCAATAATGTTGGAGTTGTAATGACCCAAAATATCTACTTGTCATGACCCAAAATTTTATCAAGTCGTGGTGGCACCTAACACAACCCGCTAGTAAGCCAAATAACAAAAAACATAACTAGAACAAAAGATCATCAATAATCCATAAATAAGATGTCTAAATTCCATACAATATCCCAAGAATTGGAAGTATAAGTCATGAACCACTAAGATTTGGATTTATAAAGCTGGTACTAAGAATAAATGCAACATATATTTGAAGTATACATAAAAAAAATTATAAGTCATAAACTACCATGAACAAGTGGTAGCTCGAATCTGGATTTCTGGTTCAACTTTAATGCTAGCCTTTGTCATCCACAACAACTCAATTCCAAAATCTGCACGCAAGGTGCAGAAGTATAATAGGAGTACAACCGACTCCATGTACTCAGTAAGTATCCTGACTAACCTCGGTGAAGTAGTGATGAGGTTTTTAAGTCAAAAGATACTCACTTTACTTAACCTGTGTAGCTCAATAGCATATATATGTACATAACACAATACCAAAATCTAAGCATGAAGTACATGTAAAACCAACTATGCACATAGAGATGATATGCCCTAGTACCATAAACTACTACAACTCAGCATATAGAGGAGATATGCACCGGTATCGTAACCCAGCTACAATCAGCATATAAAGAGGTTATGTATTTGAATAACAAATAACTCATCAACAATTGCATATAGAGAAGTTATGCGTGAAATATCAAATAATCCTTAAACCATTTCATACAGAGAAGATACTTATGAAACATCAAATAATCTATCAACCATTGCATATAGAGAAGATATGTATGAAATATCGATTAATTCGTCAACCATTACATATAGAGAAGATATGCATAAAATATCAAATAATCTATTAATGTAACAACTTGACCGGTACTTTTGAGTTCTAACATTTCATTATGTAATTTGAGACTTCGAGTGGCTTCCTATGGTATATTACGACTTGCGTGCATGGTTTGATTTTTATTTTCTAGTGGTTAGAATTGACAAATGTTTGACTTTTGAGTAAACAACCTCGGATTGGTAATTTGATGATTCCAACAGGTTTGTATGGTAATTTTGGACCTAGGCGTATGTTCGGATTTGAATTAGGATGTTCCTAGAAGGTTTTGATTCTATTTGTCGAAAGTTGGCAATTTGAAGAATTTGATAGTTCATAGGTTTGTTTAGGAGTTGACTTTGGTGTTATCAGACTCCTATTATGGTTTTGAGACCTTGTATATGTTCATTTAGTTAATTAAAACTTGTTTGCAAAGTTTTGTTGTGATAAGAAATGTCTAAGTGTGATTTGGACGAGTTCGGCGAAGTTGGAATGTTTGAAAGTTAACAATATGTTTCGATATTTGATTCTTGGTTTTGATACTAATTGTGGTGTTTTTAACCTTTGGATAAGTTTGGAAGATGTATTAGACTTTTTGGCATGATTAGACGGGGTTCCGATGGGCTCGAGTGAGTTTAAGGGTTGTTTCCAACAATTTTGGATGAGTTTGCATTACTGATTTTCTGGTGTCCCTGATGAGGTTCGTCATCGTGGAAAGTGCTTCATGACTACGTAGAGTATTTTGGTCACTGGGGATTTGTTCTTCGCCTTCTCGGGGGAGTGACTGCATTCGTGTCATGTTGGGATTGTCGATCATCATGTTCACAGCTTGAGGTTCGCATTCGCGAAGAGGTAAACACATGCTGAAGGTTTTACCGTCGCGCTCGCATAGTGGTCCTCACGTTCGCGCAACTAACTAGGGTTGGTCTTTGCTTTTGAATTGATAGCATCGCATTCACGAAGAGGAGCTGGATCTAGGGTTGTGTTTTGCTTTGGCGATCGCGGGTGGCCTATCGTGATCACGATGTATATTGCTGGGCAGTATATTTTAAGTGGAATTTCGGGACTTCTGCTTATTTTCTCATATATTTTGAGCCCTAGACTTGGAGAGGGACGATTTTGATTGGAGATTTTCATATAAGATTAGGGGTTAAGTGATTTTTACTCATTTTGCATATTATTTGAAGAATCTACATGAATTCTTAACACCCAAAATATGGAATTTTAAGATAAAATTTGAGATTTTGTCTACACTTTAAGAGAGTGTATTTTGTAGATTTGGGTACCAATTTGGACTCGATTTTGGCATCTAATTATATATTAGGACTCGACAGGTTATGGGTCATCGAATTTAGATATTGGTTCCGGATTTCGAGCACGCAAGCTCGGGTTGACTTTTGATGAATTTTTGGGAATTCATTAAAGATCGAAGCTTTATTGATTGGGAACGATTACTATGGCATTGATTGACTTCCTTGGATGATGTTTGGATAGATTTGATTCGGTTAGAGGTGATTTATCAAGAAAATGCCATTTTCGAGCTTTGGACTAGCCCAGATGAGGTAGCTACCTTGCCTAGCTTTGATTGAGGGAATAGTTTTCTAATAATTGATATTTTTTGTTACATGCTGATACACTCAAATTGCACCTATATAAATGGTGTAAGGAGGCCGATGTCAAATATAATAACCCAACAAAGTTGGGGTTGAATCCCACAGGGAATATGCGTGAAACGATTACTTGAGTGGTGTGTTACTTGACTAAGGCCATGATTCTACTTTGTTAGTTTTGAAAGAGATTGATAATTGTGAATCATTAAGAGAAGCTATTGGTTAAGAGAATTGATTAATTGGATTAAGAAACCAAGGTTGTGTCTCCTTCTATGGAATATAATGCTATCAGTGTTAATATGATATATTTCTAGTGGGAAGTCCTTTGATATGCAAATAGATTCTAAATGACTACCCAATAGTTACGTAGTATTTCCTCTTTATGCTTTTTCCAAATATAAAAGAGTTATAATTGAGAGCAACCAATTTATGCCAAGTAGAACCCACTTATTCCTAAGCGATTCTATTAAACGAGGTTTAAAGCTTCGAGTTCTTGCTATTCACTTCTACCAAACCCTAACCCACTTTTCCAAGTAAAAAATAAAGTAAATTGGCACTAATTAATGTTTGCAACCACCAACCATAAATGAACCATAAGAAATGAATAGAAATTAACATATATATATATATATATATATATATATATATATATATATAACATACATTAATATTGCACCCACTTTGGGTCTGCAACATTAGTTTTTAAAGTTAGATACTTATGCTAAAATACAAGAACAAAGTATTAAAGAAAGTCATGAAATCTTACAATGAAGATAAAGTGTTGGAATCTATCCAAAAAGCTCCAAAACAAGTGTAGTATTCAATGCTCTCAATGTAGGACCCTTTTTAGAAAAGATATCCCACAAAAACTCTAGTTATTCTATTTATAATGGTCCAAAAGTCGAGGACAAAATGTGATAAAATTAGCCCTTCAGGAGAGTTTGCGATCACAGAATAGACCACAGATGTGATCCGCGGTCCACACAATCATTGCAATGCCGCAGATCTGATCTTCAACACTTCTAGATTTCCATCGCATATCAGTATGCAGTCTACATACTGATTCCGCGGTCGCATAATGAATCGCATAATTATTACTTTAGATCACTGGAAATTTATCTTGCATTTGTGCGACAATTCTTCTTTCCGCACAATGGTTATGCGACCACATATTTGACTCTTAAAACTGGGCTGGCATGGTTACATCTGCGATAGAAATGCGGTTCGCACATCTATTCTGCGGTCACAAATCTCCCTTCTTCATAGTTTTTGACATCTTTTTCTTGGCTCTTCAAGTCCGATTTCCTGCAAAACAACATAATTACATATGAAATGACTCAAAATGCTTTAAAAGGAAAGCTAAAGTCTATGAAATTAGTATCGAAAGTGCCACATTTCTACAACACATCAACATCCCTAACTTAAAATCTTGCTTGTCCTCAAGTAACTAAAGAGCTACCATACTAGGGACTATTCTACTTCCGATTGTTCACAAAATATTAATGATTGTAGATGGTGCTAACTGTTAGCTAACAAACATGTGACTTCTATCATCTGCCCTTCAGCAAAGACAAAAATTGTTTAGTCGTTCAAATAATCAAGTTGTGAGATTCGAGCCTCAAAAGCAATGATAGAGTGCTACTAATAGCTAGATATGCACTTGCGTCCTACTTCAAGAAGCCTAAGTTCTGCTAACTCTTGCAATTTATGCATCCTCATAACAAAGAAAATCCCAATTCAACATATATAAATATGTACAAGGAATACATTCAAAAATTCTCGCACTCAGAAAGAAAGCCAAATGCTACAAGTATCAGTCCATATGCCTGCCCTTATTTTAAATCGTTGCTAAATCGAGAATAGTTGGTTGTTGATCAAAAAGAACTTTTCATGGTTTGTAGTTTAGGCTTGGGGACGAGTTTGATGAATATCTGGGAAATTAGTGACTATACCCTCCTTGAACACTACACAGATTCTTTCTTGAATTGAACACATTGCCCTTATTGACATCTAATTGCTACTATCAACCCATCTTGTAGTTCATAACCACCCCCTAGTTTCTTGTCTTATCACATTTGCTCAACACTCCATTTTATCTTCTTTTATTTAGAAGATTGAGTATTATGTGGTTTAGGATGACGTGAAGCTTTTGGTTTTAAGTACGTTGGCTCTTAACTTAGCCGCTCGCTTCACTAGACACATCCTCAAAAGATTAGCCTTTACACATGATACATTCCTCAACCATTTCCCAATTGATACCAACACCCCCAACTTAGACTTTAAGCCTCATTTATAACATTCAAGGAGGGACGAGTTGAAAAGAGGGAGTAATTTCACCAAAAGGGCTAAAGGTTTGTAATGTGGTAGCCAAAGAAAAGGTTAAAGGCACAACGGAGGACAACTTGGGTAATAAATGCACAAAGGAAGTCAATTTGGCCAAGAATTAGTTAGCAATCACAAAGAACGCCTAAGATCATTTTAACAACCAAACATCAACCTAAGATTTGCATTGTAGAACCAACCGGGCAAGTTCTTGACATTACGAGTTATGCACATGCATTATTCACAAATTCTTACCACTCATGACGTATGAAATGTCGAATTGGCATATTTTTCACCCTTAAATGAATACAAGGAAATGCAAAGCTTCATCATATGATGTTGAGATTCTAAGTAAGTACAAAGTCAAAGAACGAGCCTCAATTTCACAACAATGACTATTTATTCATTAAATTTGAAGGGTACACTTTATTTCACAAAACTTTATCACATGCTTGAATCTAGTACAAAAATTACCAAATAAGTCAAAATGTTTCATGAATACGGACGTGGTTCTACTATTACACCCTTGAAAACGAACGCGGCAAAAAGAACCAAGGGGAATTCATTACTATCCAAATTGTCAAGACTAATACCTATGTATAATTTGCAAAAGTTTTCATGCTAACTCACCCCCAACATAGAAGCATGCATTGTTCCTAATGCATTGAAAACGTTATAGCAAATTTTAGGGGCTTCCTGGAGCGCACTAAGTGGTTGGAGGGGTTAGATTGTCTGATGCGGCCGTGGGGCCGGGAGCTGCAACTGGAGGGTCAGTGGGGGTGAACTTCCAGCTGGGCAGTGATTTCCGGGACAAACGTAGTGGACTCCTCAAGATGCGGAGCCGAGTCCTAGACCTGGAAACTGCTATCCTCACCCGGTGATGGCTCTGTGGTAGTGATGATAGCCATGGAAGCCATTTCCTCAAGGGAATGTGTGATGGCCCTCTGGACGTCTGCCTGATCATCATCCTGTTCCTCTGTAGAGACACTTGTTTACCTTTATTAGTCATATGCGTATCGACCTCCTAACAGCTTGATCTTCATATGTCTCCTCACGAGACTCTACATATTCCTCATTCAAATGATCATCAGTGTGTGCAGCAGGTTCCTGAGACTGTGAGGTGCCAGTACCATGTTCGTCCTCTACGGAGATGAGGCTTGTAAAGTCCAAATCAAGGTCAGGTGCCTGGGAAGTGCCGGTGCCATGCTCCTTCTCTACTAGGAGAAGAGTTGTGAGGTCAAACTCTAATGTCTGCATCTTATGCATCTCCAAGTTGAGCTTGACAACATCCTTTTTGAGTTGAAGCATGTCCCCATCTCCACCTCGCTCAACCTTCTCAAGGCTAGCTTCAACGTTCTGGAGTCGATCTTCATAAGATAGATGTTTCTTTTGAAGATCACTCACTGATCCTTAGAGTGGTGCCAACGCTTGCCTGATGAACAGTGGAAGATCTTTCACAAGCTTAACTACTTTGGCATTAACGTGTTGTGCTAATAGATCAAGCTTGGAAACGACAGGTAGTGAAACAGGCAGTGTAGCAGTGGCCGGCCTGGATGTTGATATTGTTGATGGCCTATGAGTGGAGGTAGAGGTGGAAGGTACTGAGGCGGTGGTACTGAGGAGGTGGCATGTGTTGCTGAAGTAGATGAGGCCGGCAGGAGGTGGTTTGGTTGCTCTGCGGACACATTTTCTGAAGCAGTGGAGTCCATAGTTATTTAAATATCCTGAGTGGCCTCTACCATGCAGTCATATTTTGGAACTGCGGGAACCTTTACGTCTTCACACAAAGCGGTGATGAGGTTCGGAAAGGGGAGTGAAATTTGCCCTTGGTTTGCCCGGACGCCAATCTCATGGAATATGAGCTGCCCCTATATCAATCTTGAAACCCGACATGATTGAAGCAATTAGGATCGCCTTGTCTAGACTGATGTCGGTCTTGTTTCTTATTGGTTGTATGCGAGAACATATAAAACTTAGCCAATACCGGCTTTCTTGGGTAAGATCTCTCTTTTGAATCTTCTGGCCCAGTTCAATCCAGTAAGGAGTCCCCTGAGCTATGGCATAGGCTACCCAAACACGCTTATCTTCCTTATTTTCCATCTTTGCATCATATTCTGCCGTGCCTCCTTCCCAACTCTCGAAATAGACTTCATTTATCAATTTGGGGCCACAAGATACCACAATTCCTCTGATTGTGACGGAGGTCAAGTAAGCACGGCGCCTCACTTGCTTCTGAGTCATTGAGGCAGCATATACAACATAGAATTCCTTGACAATTGTCTCATTGAATTCCCCCATAGGCTCAGTGAAGAACTCCCATCTCCTATTCTTGATGTTGTCTAGTACATGCGGGAAGTTGTCTTAAAGTCCATTCACACTTAGCTGCTTTTCTTCGAGGATATTCCTTTCTTTAATGCCTCTTTGTATTTACTCCAGTATCCAACGATGCTAAACCTAAGTGTATCCTCTGCATTCTTTCTTCGTACTTATGCGCGGGGATCAACTGGTGGCATTGGTTCAAGTTGTGCCCTCTCCTATTTAGACTAGGAGACTGACTCAGATGAAGTAATATACCTGCCAGGCTTTTTGCATTGGGGCTGTTGTGATGTTGGACCTATAGCTCTAGCCTGTCTCTTTCCTCTTGTGATGGGTGCTGTAGATGCTTGGGTTTTCTTTAGTGGCACTCCTGTCAATAAAAGTGAAGTGAGCATATGGTAGAAACATTCATAGTAAATGGAAAAGAAATGATGGGGAAAACTCATTCTGCAAACACCATATGAAATCACAGAATAAATATGTGGACCGCGAACTGCACCGCAGAATGAACAAGGCTATGGTCAACAAATTATGCGGACCGCATATGTGGTCGCAGAACTAAACTTCAACCACAGAATGAACGCAGATTCAACTTCAAAATTCTATTGCACCTGTTGATTTCTGTGATGCATTCACGGCCCGCATATCAATTTCGCGACCGTAGAGTCACCACCCCACAAGCATACAATTTGTCTCAGATATGCAACGATTCTGTGGACCGTGAATCGGTTATG
The DNA here is from genome assembly GCF_000390325.3 of Nicotiana tomentosiformis. Classification (NCBI taxonomy): domain Eukaryota; kingdom Viridiplantae; phylum Streptophyta; class Magnoliopsida; order Solanales; family Solanaceae; genus Nicotiana; species Nicotiana tomentosiformis. The sequence continues at coordinate 141,215,461 of NC_090812.1, forward strand.
CGGTGCCTCAAAATTCATCTTCTTCACTGAGATACAACGCGCATGTAACTGTTGGACATTAATTCTACTCTATACTACATAGATACTACGGGATTTCATAAAATTTACACACAACAACCAGCATTTGATCAAACTCAAGTTCAACCCACGAATACCTAATGTGCATTATCAAGAATCACTACAACAAATATCACAACCCAGTAACCCTAGCCCTATCCCCACGAGTTTGACTAGAAATTGCCTCTCACTGATCACCCATCACACGACAGTACATAGAAGAAACCCTAGCGAGGGGTTCTCAGTAAATCACAAGGAAAGGGTAGGGAGAATGGGGATCATGAAGGATGGGAGAGGTTTCTACAAATTTAATTAAGATAACAAGAGGGGTAGAAGGTATTACCAGATTCGTTGAGGTGAGTGAAGGATTAGATGATTAATCAATGGTGGATCAATGTTCCTCTGTGGCTGGTATTTTATGTTCAAGCTTTTGTTTTTATTTTTTCTTTGTTCAGACTTAGAGTGGGGGAGTCGGAAGTGGGTAAGTGACAGAGGGGATGAAGTTTTAATGCTTGAGCATTCTGCGGTTCGGTTACCATCGCGAAACAGCATTCGCGATTGCAGAAGAATTATGTGATGAACCATTACTTATGATGTACTTTATTAATGTGCGGTCGCAGAATCGTTATGCGGCCCGCAAAGTTGCCATTCCACCGTATTTTTAAGCAACTTATTTTTAGGAACGTCTGACCATTTATGCAATCAATATGCGGTCCGCGAAACCATTATGTGGTTGCATTTTTGGCCGCAGAAAATCAACTGAAGCTCAGCAATTTTCCCTGCACTTCTTCATCCCACTTAGTTTCGTTATGAGTTCCCTACACTCTAAAACACATATCAAAAGGTTCAACAAAAATAAACAAACCTACAAAACAAAAATCTAACAACAAACATTTCTAACACATGGGTTGCCTCCCAAGAAGCGCTTGATTTAACATCGCGACATGATGATGTTACCCTTTTATGGCGAATCAGTTGTGGATGTTGGTGCAAGACCATCTCTGAGTTTGAATCATTCCACCAATTGCCTTTCTCCAATGGTACTGAGGTAGTGCTCCACCCTTTGGCCATTTACTTTGAAGGTTCGAGTCACATCCTCGGACTCTAATTCAATGGCGTCATAAGGAGATACACTAACAAATTTGAATAGGCCAGACCATTTGGACTTGAGTTTTCCTGGAAAGAAATTCAACCTTGAGTTGAAGAGTAAGACCAAGTCGTCGGATTTTAATTTCCGCTTCAAGATCTTCTTATCATGAACAAACTTCATTCATTCTTTATACATAGCTGCATTTTCATAGGCTTGGAAACAGAATTCATCCACCTCATTAATTTGTGTCATCCTTAGATTAGCAGTGTCAGCCCAGTCAAGACTTAACTTTTTCAACACCCACATGGCTTTGTGTTCTAGCTCCACTAGCAAGTGACATGCCTTACCAAAAACCAACCGGCAAGGCGGAGTTCTAATGGGTGTTTTGAATGCGGTCTGATAAGCCCACATAACGTCATCTAGATTTCTTGACCAATCGATCATGTTTGCATTAACAGTATTTGCTAGAATATTCTTCATTTCTCAGTTGGAGACTTCAACTTGACCACTTGATTGAGGATGATAAGGGGTGGCCACCTTTTTCTTAACTCTATAGTTCTCGAGCAACCCCGCAAAGGCTTTGTTGCAAAAGTGAGAACCACCATCACTAAGGATGGCCCTTGGGGTTCCAAACATGTTCTTCTTCAAGAAGACGGTTACACTCCTTGCCTCATTGTTTGGCAAGGCAATTTTTTCGACTTATTTTGAGACATCGTCCACTGCTACCAAGATATACGTCATGTCGTATGAGCTCATAAAGGACCCATGAAATCGATCCCCCACACATCAAAGATCTCTACCTCCATCACAAAATTCATAAGCATCTCATGCCTTCTAGAAATCGACCCCTGTCTTTGACATTGATCACACGCCTTGACCATTAGATTTGCATCTTGTTATATCGATGGCCAATAGTAGCCGTGTTCAAGCACTTTTCCCGTCGTATGGTTTCCACCGTGGTTGCCCCCAACCAGAGAGTCATGACATGCTTTGAGAATCGGCGTCACCTCGTCTTTCGGAACACAATGCCGAATGATGTTGTCAGTGCATATTCGGAATAAAAAGGGTTATTCCTAATATTATTTCCTAGAATCTCTCAAGAACGTTTTCTTTTGATAAGCTTCCAATTCGCCAGGGATAAGGAAACTAAATATCGGTATATCAAGGAGTTGAAGTGCTAGATATTGCCAAAAGTCATTCATCAAGGAGGGCAGCATTGATTTCAAGATCTCCCTGCCTTTTCAAGCCTATATAAGTGGTCCACGACTTGATTTTCAGTTCTTTTCCGATCTTTGACTTCAAACTCAAATTCTTGTAACAAAAGGACCCACCTAATCAATCTTGATTTGACATCCTTCTTTGACATAAGATAGCGGAGAGCAGCATGATCGATAAAAACTATCACATTGGATCCAAACAAATAGGCCCGGAATATTTCAAAAGCATAGACAATGGCAAGCAGTTATTGCTCAGTCATGGTGTAATTCATTTGCGTGCCATTGAGTGTCTTGCTTGCATAGTAGACAGGGTGAAGAATCTTGTTGTGCCTTTGACCAAGCACTGCCCCAATAGCCACACCACTGGTATCACACATGATTTCAAATGGAAGAGACCAATAGGTTATGGCAATAATAGGCCCATGGTGAGGCTTGCTTTCAATTCCTCAAAAGCTTTGTGGCACTTCTCATCAAACACAAATTTAGCATCCTTTCAAAGGAGGCTGCACACGGGGCTCACCATCTTTGAGAAGTCTTTGATAAATCGTCAATAGAAATTGGCATGCCCCTAAAAGCTCCGAACACCTTTGACCGAAGTGGGAGGAGGAAGATTTGAAATGACTTTAATTTTTTTCTCGATCAACCTCAATGTCTTGCTAGGAGATTTTGTGTCCAAGAACAATACCTTCGTCAATCATGAAGTGATATTTTTCCTAATTGAGCACAAGGTTGGTCTCTTCGTATCTTTTGAGTAGTTGCCTAAGATTATCAAGGCAATATTCAAAGGAATCACCATCTATGGAGAAGTCATCCATGAATACCTCCAAGAAATCCTCCACCATGTCCGAGAAAAATGACATCAAGCACCGTTGAAAGGTAGTCGGAGCATTGTATAGCCCAGATGGCATCCGGCTAAAAGCAAAGGTCCCATCAAGACATGTGAATGTCGTCTTCTCTTGGTTCTCCAAGGCTATGTTGATTTGGTTGTAGATGGATTAACCGTCAAGGAAGCAATAAAATGACCTTCCCGCTAGTCGATCGAGCATTTGATCAATAAAAGGCATATGGAAATGGTCCTTTCAAGTGGCACTATTGAGCTTTCGATAGTCGATGCATACTCTCCACCTAGTCACCGTCCTTGTTGGAATGAGTTCATTTTTGTAATTTTGAATCACGGTCATGCCTCCCTTCTTTGGCACACATTGCACCAGACTCACCCAAGGACTATCCACAACGGAGTAAACAACCCCGGCGTCCAACCGTTTTATAATTTCCTTCTTTATCACTTCTTGCATAGAGGGAATCAACCTCCTTTGATGTTCCACACTAGGTTTACTATCTTCCTCGAGTTGGATTTTGTGCTCACAAATACCGGCAGGAATCCCTCGGATATCCACTATTGTCCAACCAATGGGTCGTCTATGCTTCCTCAAGATCTCCAATAATTGTTCAACCTGCACATCATTTAACAAAGAGAAAACAATTATGGGTAGAGTTTCATTAGAGCCAAGAAATTTATATCTTAGGTGTAATGGTAGTGGCTTGAGTTCAAATTGGGGCTGTTCAACGATTGAAGGCTTGGCGGGAGGAGTAACTCTATTCTCCAAGTCAAGAGAAAGCTTCTTCGGTTCATAAGTGTATGAACCAAACCCTTCCAATGCATTCACCGTCTCCACATATCCTTCTATGTCCTCACCATCAAAATTCATCAAGATTGCGCCAATGCTTCACCGAGGCATTCCTCTTCCATCTTTACCTCAACGGCATCTTCTACCACATCAATAGCATCAAGTACCAAGATACTCTCGTATACATTTGACAATTTCATGCCCTTACTTGCTTGAAAGGTAACTTCTTCATCATTAACCCAGAATTTAATCTCATTTCTTTCCGAGTCAATGAGGTCTCTCTTGGTTGCAAGGAATGATCTCCCTAAGATGATAGGAATATCTTTATCAACCCCACTTTCACAAGCACATTATCCACTATCCCCACTGGTCGCTTCACCGGATGGTCGGCCATTTACAACCTCATAATCGTAGGCCTAGGCATTCCCTATACCACTTGATTATAGATAAAAAGAGGAATTAAGTTGATGCTAGCCCCATTATCACAAAGAGCTCGTGCAAACTCACGCAATCCGATGGTGCATGGAATGGTGAAAGCCCCTGAATCCTCCTTCTTTTGGATGGCAGTTGTTGGAATGATAGACTTAATCCGGTGGGTGACACTCACCATTTCATTATATTCTTATATTTCGTAATCAAATCCTTCAAGTATTTAGCAAAACCGGGCATATCTTGAAAAGCTTCCACAAACGGAATGTTTGAAAATAATTGATTTCATAGAACTTCTCGAATTTTCTATCATCAAATCTTTTGGCTAGTCTTTCAGAAAATGGAGGAGGTCTAGGAATCAGCACTAGAGGTTTTGGTGCCTCTATTACTTTTTTCTCAACCTTTTCATGACTCACATCTCGAGACTTCACCTTTTTCAGAATTCTCTCAACTTCAACAACATTAGGCAACTCAACTTGTGCCTCATCTTCTTATTCAACATCTTCCACTTCGACCACCCGTTCACTCTCACTTTGAAGTAGTTTCCCACTTCGAGTTGTAATGGCCATATAATGAGAGGTTGGGACACTCCCACTACCCTTTGGGTTCGCAATTGTATCACTTGGGAGTGTGCCTTTTTTGTTTTAGGTTTGGCTTTTTTGAAAGGTCTAGCATTTGCAACTCCAACTTTTGAATAGATGTGGTATGAGAACCCACAAGTTCGGTCATATTTTTCATTGAAGAGTCGGAGCTCTCTTGATTTTGCAATACTCTCTCAAGCATGTTCTCTAACTTGAAATTACTTTGGACGCTTTAAGAACTTGCCCTCCAATTTTGAGAGTTAGAGTATTGGCCTTTTGGTGGAACATAGGGGTTTGAACTCCGATTAGCAAAGTTGTTGTTGTTGCTCTAATTCCCTTGATTGAACTACCTTGGTCATTTCGCCATTGTTGGTTACCTTGACCTTGTGGGTTAGGTCCCCATTGATGTTGTTGTTACGAACCTTGGTAGTTTTGTCTTTTATATCCTCCTTGTGAATTGTTAACATAGTTTTCTTCTTCATATTGCATGGGAGGATAATCTTGATGTTGGCCTTCTTGATATTGATAATTGGCATTTGACATTCGTTGTACTTCTTCCACAACATTCACTTGGCTTTTCATAAACATTCTTTTTCAAAACATTGACATTTTTAGCAAGCCCAACAATCAATTGATCTCTTTCTTGATTTTCTTTGACTATGTTGGTCAAAGAAGGGGTACCATATGAGACTCCACCCGAGGTATCGCCCAAATGCCAAGCTTGGTTGTGTTCAACTATCTTGTAGAGGATTTGAGTTACTCTTGCAAATGTTTTGTCCATGAACAATCCATTAGCTGCATTGTTGGCTACGAATTGACTCATAGGATCCAAACTCGTGTAAGACTTCTCCAACAAAATATTTTCCGAAAGCCCGTGATTTGGTGATCTCACAAAATACTTCTTGAATCTATCCTATGCTTCATGTAGTTGTTCCCCCAGTAATTGCTTGAAAAATAAAATTTTGTCCCGAAGTTTGGATTTCTTGCTTTGTAGGAACCATTTTCCTAGGAAAACATACACACGTTCAGCCTAAGTGTGGATGGAGTTAGGAGGTAGACTGTGAATCAATTGCATGCCTCTCCGGCTAAAGAATATTTGAACAACCTCAACCTTAGGGCATCATCCGAAATATGATTCTGCTTATGCATTGCACCCACACCCAAAATGATTTTGAGGTATTGTGTTGGATCATCGTCGGTGAAATTTCGTAAGAACCCCTCCGCCTTTAGCATTAGGATTAGACTGTATTCCACTTTAAAGGTAGTCGCGTCAACTCTAGGAGGGAAAATAGCATTTGAATCATCAATATACTCATCCGTATCCGTAAACACATTCTCTGGCTCACCCATGCTTGCCTAGTCACAACAAGCAAAACAAGCAAAGTGTGATGGTATAGAAAAAGACGTACCGTAAAGCACACACTAGTTAGTAATTTCAAAACCATATTCTCCGGCAACAGCGCCAAAATTTGATACTCTCAAATTACACCTATATAAATGATGTAAGACAGTCGATGTCAAATATAATAGCCCAACAAGGTTGGGGTCGAATCCCATAGGGAATAGGTATGAAAAGATTACTTGAGTAGTTTTTACTTGACTAAGGTCGTGATTCTACTCCGTTAGTTTGGAAAGATTTTATGATTGTGAATTGTTAAGAAAAGCTATTTTGTTAAGAGAATTGATTAACTGGATTAAGAAACCAAGGTTGTGTCACTTTCTACGGAATATAATGCTATCGGTGTTAATATAATATATTTCTAATGAAAAGTCCTTTGATATGCAAATGGTTCCTAAATGACTACCCAATATTCTCCAATAGGTAGGTAGTATTTCCTCTTTATACTTTTCCCAAATATAAGAGAGTTACAATTAAGAGCAACTAATATATGCCAAGTAGAACCCACTTATTCCTAAATGATTCTATTAAATAAGGTTTAAAGTCTCGAGTTCTTGCTATTCACTTATACCAAATCCTAACCCACTTTTCCAAGTGAAATATAAAGTAGATTGGCACTAGATAATGTTTTCAACCACCAACCATAAATGAAGCATAAGAAATGAATAGAAATCAACAACTCATTATATATATATATATATATATATATATATATTCAATGGTAAACATCCATTAATATTACACTCACTTTGGATCCACAACCTTAGTATTTAAAGTTAGTTACTCATACTAAAATATAATAACAAAGCATTAAAGAAAGTCATGAAAGCTTACAATGAAGACAAATTGTCGAAATCTATCCAAAAAGCTCCAAAACAAGTGTAGTATTCAATGCTCTCAATGTAGGACCTTTTTCAAACAAGATGTCTACAAAAACCCTAGTTATTCTATTTATAATGGCCCAAAAGTTACGGACAAAATGTGACAAAATTAGCCCTTCAGGAGAGTTCGCGATCGCAGAATCGACTGTGAATGCAATTTTCCAGATTTCCATCGCATATCAGTTATGGGGTCTGCATACTGATTTCACGCTCATATAATGAATCGCATAATCATCACTTTGGATCACTGGGAATTTCTCTTGGTTTTGTGTGACCATTCTATGGTCTGCAAAATGGTTATGCAACTGCATACCGGACCGCATATTTAACTCTTAAAACTGGGCTGGCCTAGTTACATTTGTGATAGAAATGCGATTCGCACATCTATTTTACAGTCGCATATCCTTCACAAATCTGCCTTCTTCATAGTTTTGACATCTTTTTCATGTTCTTGGCTCTTCAAGTCCGATTTCCTACAAAACAACAAAATTACATAAGAAATGACTCAAAATGCTATAAAAGATAAGCTAAAGTCTATAAAATTAGTATCGAAAGTGCGCATTTCTACGGCACATCACATGCGGGGGTGATGTATATATGAGGTGACGAGTGTATATGTATGTGACATGGGCATTCATGTTCAAGGTAGATTCTAGATTACTTTATGCTTTGTTTGGTTGTATGTTCTTCTTGATTCTATATTTTACCCAATCGATTGACTATGTGAGCACAATAAACCACACTAGAATTAATGTTGAAGCAAATGATACCTTATTTTGAGAATGAAGAGTTATTCTTGAGATTGTTTTTATACTTGCTTTAGACATAGTCACGCGTATATTATGAACACACATCCATACTTGTTCTTCTGATGTTACACCTTAAATTGATGTATGAGTACTTGAGTTTCCTTACCTACGTTAAAGACTATGAAATGGCTTTTGATGCTTAATTGGGTATGATGATTATTTTGATGATGTATTTTATGTTGAGTCGGTATTCATACGTATATATAGGCATACATACTACCTAGGGATTATCCCTTGTATACATGCATACATCCATGCATGGTTATTTCTCTGTCCATGTGTATTATATATGCTTAACTTTTATTCATATGTATACATCACTGCATGTGATTCTCGGATATGGACTAAGGCTTTGGCACGAGGTCTTTGCCATGCAGATATTGAGTTATTGTTATTGATTTGGCACAAGGTTTCTGCCATGCAGAGATTGTCTTATTGTTATTGATTTGGCACGAGATTTCTGTCGTACGAATATTGTCATATTATAATTGATTTGGCACGAGGTCTTTGCCGCGCGAACTGTGGTATGATACTATTTTGGCACGTGGTCTTTGCCGTGTGGATTGTGATGTGATATTATTTTGGCACAGGGTCTTTGCCGTACAGATTGTAATGTGATATTGATTTGGAATAAGGTCTTTGTCATGCGGTTGATACGATTATGGAACGTGAGTTGTCCGTGCATCATGTAGATAAAGATACATCCCTCTAAGGTTGCCCTCTCATATTTCTCTCTTGATAGCGTTCACGCAACTTGTAAATATTGAACAAATTGATTTGGAAATGGCACGAGATCTTTGCCGTGCAGAGCTGATGATATTGTTATTGTGATGGCATGAGGTTTTTGACATGCAGTTTGTGGATATAGATTCATCCCCTAGGGTTGACCTCTCATGTTTCGCTCTTGATGGCATGCACGCGGGATGTGAGGAACTGAGGAGTTTCTGGTTGATTGTGATGTGGGTTCCTATGTGATGACGTTTTGAGCATAAAGGTGGAAGCTTGGCCATTCAAGTGATCCTTTGTGCATGTTCGCGCATTTTTACATGTTTTATTCACACATATCATCCACATATGTTAGTTGATGTATTTTACATATGTATGAGAGTTGTTACTACGTAGTTGGACACTTAGAGAGTGCCAGATTAATGTAAAAAGAGAGCTATCATCATACATTGAAATGTTAGACTCATAAATATTATTCCACAACAAGCAAGTTGGATGGTGAGAAAGATAATGGCAGCAAGGGTCAAGGAATAGCAAATACACAATCCGAATCAGAAGAAAAGCTTGATTACATAGATATACTTGTAGTTGTTAGGGAACCATAATAGAGTGGTATGGAGAGGCTTGATGTTTCACAATGAGGCAAGACCCAAAGTTGTGTTTTCCATGTGGCTCCAATGTCATGGATAGCTACTAACAGTGGATAGACTAGTGCAATGGAGAATCATAGTGAACACAATATGTGCATTGTGTAAGACAACTGATGAAACTCGCAACCATCTGTTTGGAGAATGTGGTTCTCAATGGAATTATGGATGATGCTAATGGAGTGGGTCTAGATACAATATGTTCAGACCCACACCTGGTAGCAAATGATCAATTGGATGATTCTGCACACCCGAGGAAAATCGTTGATGGAAAGGATGCTTAAAATGACATATGTTGAATATACTCATGTAACATGGAAAGAGAGGAATGGAAAATTTTTTGAACTACAATCAAAGACTACATAGCAATTGGCTAGGGAAGTTGCATGAACATGCAACATCAACGTGACAGGAGCACTGAAGAACAAGCGGCAGCAACTCATTTTTTGACCATAGAAATCTTACATACAAGCTGGCTATATACTTAGTTTTAGGAGTAACGTACTGCAAGTAGAAAAGGTTAAAGAGATACGAATATGTATTAAGTGTAGCTAGTCGCGGATGATTTAGATTATTTTGTAATTGATGCTCTTGGTGATGAATGAAATATTCTAATTACCAAAAAAACACATAGTATTATAGAAATTGATACGGAATTGGATCATTGTTATATACATACATTATACATTAAAGTATGAGTATTTGAGTACACACTACTTGGTGCATATCTCTTTGTCTGCAGAGTTGGTGCAAGTTGTTTTGTTTGATCTATTTAATTGGCAAAGCTTGTTTATTAATGTTACCCCAGTTATATATATAGTGACAACAAAACTCACAAATTCCGAATATCCTATTCAATACGAGTCAAAATATGTGTTTCATCCAAATCCAACCTCAAATCAACCCCTAAATCACCAATTTTTACTCTCCCAAAACCATGGAACCCCCCTCCCCCCCCCCCCCAAATTTCTCCTTTAAAATAACATAAACTATGTGTAATAATCCATGGTAAATCAATATCTAACATCAAAATCAAGTAGAATTTACTTACCCCTTCAATTGTAGTGAAAACCCCTCCAAAAATCGCCTCTAGTCGATCTCCACAACTATAAATAATGAAAAATAACCAAAACCATCGAATGATATAATCTGCCCAGCAGTTCTGCATTTGTGGACCCAATTCCCGTTTCTGAGGTACCGCATCTGCAGATAAATCATCGCAGATGTGGAAGTCACTTAACTTCCCGACCAGCCGCTTCTGCAAATACTCAGCCGCATCTGCGCATCTGCTTTTGTGGAAAAACCTTCGTTTTTGTGCTAGCGCATCTGTGCTTACTGTGCGCCATTTGCGGACTATACCGCCAACCAACCTCCTTTGCTTCCGTGCACACAATCCCACAAGTGCGACTTCGCACTTGCGCACCTCCTTTCGCAGGTGCGATTGCACCTGGTCTGCCAACCATCAGCCAAGCTCAACAACCTTTCGGGTGGTCCGAAACCCACCTGAGCCCCTTAAGACCCCACCCAAGTATACCAACAAGTCCTAAAATATCACACAGACCCACTCAGACTTATCAACTCGAAATGACTTCAACGTTTGCACACAAGTTTTAAATGACATAAAAAACCTATTCCAATTCCCGAAATAACAATACGAACCCAATATCAACAAAGTCAATTCCTGGTCAAAACTATGAACCTTCCAAATCTTCAAATTTCCAACTTTCGCCAATTCTAGCAAAAACAACCTAGGAACCCCCGAATCCAAATCCGAACATACGACTAAGTCCAAAATACCATACGACCTATCGGAACCATCAAAATACCATTCTGGGATCATCTACACAAAAATCAAATTGCGGTCAACCTTCACAACTTAAGCTTCCAACGTTGGAACTAAGTGTCCCAATTCAATCCAAAACTTTCCCGAAACCAAACCAACTACCCCCGCAAGTCACATAACGACAAAAACACATGTGTAAAGCATAAAATAGGGAAAACAGGTCTAAAATATTCAAAATAACTGACCGGGTGGTTACATTCTCCCCCTCTTGAACAAACGTTCGTCCTCGAATGAGTCTAGAATTATATCTAAAGTGCCGAAAAGGTGAGGATATATGCTCCGCATATCATGCTCGGTCTCCCAAGTCGCTTCCTGGACAAGTTGACCCCTCCACCGAACCTTTACCGAAGTAATATTCTTCGACCTCAGCTTACAAATCTGCCAATCCAAAAAGGCCACTGGCTCGTCATCATAAGTCAAATCTTTATCCAACTGCACCAAGCTGAAATCTAACACATGTGACTGATCCTCATAATACTTTTGGAACACTAGATGAACTTCCGATAGACTAGATGGTAAGGCAAGTATGTAAGCCACCTCACCAACCCTCTCCAAGACCTCAAATATACCAATATACGACGGGCTCAATTTTGCTTCTTCCCGAACCTCATCGCACCCTTCATGGGAGAAACTGAGTAGAACCTTCTCACCCATTATGTATACCACATCACGAGCCTTCCTATCAGTATAGCTCTTCTACCTGGAATGTGCTGTATGAAGCCGCTCCTAAATCAACTTCACCTTCTCCAATGCATCACAAACTAAATTAGTGCCCATCAACCTAGCCTCCCCAGGTTTAAACCAAACAACCAGAGAATGACATCGCCTCCCATATAAGGCCTCATATGGATCCATCTGGATACTCGATTGATAGTTGTTGTTATAGGCGAACTCTGCTAACAGTAGAAAATAATCCTACTAACCACCAAAATCAATGACACATGCTCGCAACATGTCCTCCAAAATCTAAATAGTACGCTTGGACTGCCCGTCAATCTAGGGATGGAATGTTGTACTCGTCTCAACCTGTATGCCCAACTCACGCTACACTACTCTCTAAAAATATGATGTGAACTGAGTGCCTCAATCCGAAACCAACAAAGGCACACCATGAAGGCGAACGATATCTTGAAGATAAATTAGATCCAGATGCTTTGAAGTGCAGGTAGTCATGACGGGAATGAAGTGTGCAGACTTGGTCAGTGTGTCTACAATGACCCACACAACATCAAATCTCCGTGCGTTAACACTCACAATATGGCACGGCATCACCCTTCGTGCATTAACATTCAAAATATAAATAATGCATGCACGACATCACCCTTCGTGCTTTACACTCTTTCTCACAATTCACAGAATCAATAACAACGGACAGAGAGAAGTTTCATAAAGAAATCAATATTTCATCAATGATTACTTTCACAATTTAACATCTCAACATCGAATCAATATTCACAATTTTATCAACCTTGGTGGAACCAGATATAAGTCTCCCAACATTTCAACAACAAAAATAAGCATGGATAACAAGATTTAGGACTACAAATTTGCAAGAATGGAATTTCACTCACATGCTATGACTCGACCACAACGCATAGATGCTCGTCACCTCAACTATACATCGTATTCAACAACAAACCACGTAGCAATTACTCACACAATACCTATTCCCTCAAGCCAAAGTTAGACACAACACTTACCTCGCTCCGAATGCCACTTAATTCTCAATCACAGCTTTTCCTTTGGAATTCACCTCCAAACCACTCGTATCTATTCAAAAATGACTCAATAATATCAAACATTGTTAAAGGAATCAACTTCAATGAATAATTACAGATTTTCCAAATTTTCCTCCAAAACGTCAAAAATCGACCCCGGGCCCGCTTGGTCAAAACCCGAGGTTCGGACCAAAATCCATTTACCCATTCACCCCTGAGCCCGAATATGTAATTGGTTTTGGAATCCGACCTCAAATCGAGGTCTAAATCCCCAAATTTTCGAAATCCCTAGTTTCTACCCTAACCCCTAACTCTACCATGAAAACTCTAGATTTTAGGTTGATAATTCAGGAAATGTAATGGGTAATTGAAAGAAAATAGTTTAGAATCACTTATCAACACTTTGGTGAAAGAAAATGACTCTTAAAAATCGTCTCTACCCGTTTGGTTCTTGAAAAATATTGAAGAAATGGCTTAAACCCGTGTTTGGAGTCTGTTTTAAGTCACTGGACAAGCCTTCATCGCGTTCGCGAGAGGCTTGTCGCGATCGCCATGCACAACGGCTAAGGCCTTCGCGTTCGCGAGTACTTCTACGCGTTCTCGTAAGGCAGATCCCTCCAAGCCTTCGCTTTCGCGACCCTGTGGATGCGTTCGCGTAGAAGAACATGACCCCCTCCCCCAGGTCCCTTAAACTATCGCGTTCGCGAAGGGTACCACTCCCAACGCTTCGCGTTCGTGACCAGTCCTTCGCGTTCGTGAAGAAGAAATTTCCCCTACCCCGCGTTCGTGACACTACCTACGCGAACGCGAAGAAGGGCACACCAGAACAGCTGTAGCAGCAAAAATCTCAGATTTTCTAAGTGTAAATCACCCCGCCTATCCGAAACTCACCCGAGCCCTCGGGGCTCCAAACCAAACATACAAACAAGTCTAAAAATATCATACGGACCTGCTCGCGCGATCAAATCGCCAAAATAACCTCCGAATTCGATTTCGGGCATACGCCCAGGTCCCATAATTTGATACGGACCCACCGGGACCGTCAAAATACGGATCTGGGCCTGTTTACCAAAAATGGTGACCGAAGTCAACTAAAATCAACTTTTAAGGAATTTTTTTTTCATTAGTTTTCAACATAAAAGCTTTCCGGAAACCTGCCCGGACTGCGCACACAAATAAAGGAAGATAAACATGAGATTTTTAAGGCTTACGAGCGCATATTCGAGTTTTAAAATATAAGATGATCTTTTGGATCATCACATGAAGATTATTTTCAAGTTTGGCAATCTTAGTTGCATGAGAAGAAAGAATAACACTATTCAAAAAAATTTGATTAGTATTCATAAATGGAGAAAATATACCGTCTAGGTTATATATAGGAAAAAGAATAGTGTAATAATGAATAATACACATCAATATGTTATACAGATATCTAAAGAAAACTAGTAACAAATAATTAGAGATATTTTGAGAAGTTGGAAATTTTCTTGGCTTTACATCTATTTTTCTCCATAGTTATCTTCTGCTACGGGATCACCTACAAGGTCTAAACGCACTCCTTGCTACGACATATCATTTCGGCTAGCCAACGTATGAGCCGAGTATTACTCGGCTACCTCACACACTTAGAGAAAAATGAATACCTCACACTAACAGCTATAGCAATAATAGAACATGATTATAAGTAACAGTTGAAAATAGATAAAAGTATAGCATAAAAATTGACGCTTATAACATTATGAAATTATAATTTTTCCATGCCCCAGACGGTATATATACTTAGCTTCTCATGCTAAGTATGTATACTGCCAACATGGCTTTGATACCAGGAAAACCTTTGTAATGCATTAGTTCAAATTAGGTCGCAGTCGCAGCAGCAAGCAGCTGCGTTATCAGAGGCGTTACAGAAGTCAACATCAACAAGACAAAGTTTTCAAGGGGATACACTCGCGTGTATAGAGCCTTTCGTAACGTGTCATAATCTGGAACGACGATATTTGCCTTAAAAACATGTTATTTTCGAAATGTTTTCTAAAGCAAAATATATGTATATACCATAATCTATTCCATCTAACGGACTTCGTGGCACGATCATATTAAAGGCCGGGGTAAACCGACACTATGGTCGACGCAGACCAACTTCCCCCTTATAAGAAGTTTTCTTTGAGTGCAAGGTCAATAGGAAGTAAGGAAGCACTAGGACCACACTGGGGCAAATGACAGATCCGCCACTTGCCTAAAATTATCCCTCTTTCTCCTTTACTTGAATTTTTTTGGTACAACTAAATCTAACTTTTGAATCCTTTGCAGGTACCTCGGAATCAGACAGCTGATACGGAAACTTGTACATAGCAAATCGTCTGCTCACATAATCGGAGCATCTTGTACAAAATGAATGCTGGCTTCACCAATCGAAGTCCTGTATATAGCAAACCGTCAGCTCAATCAATCGGAGTGCCCTGTACAAATCGAATGTTGGCTTTGCCAATCGAAGTCCTATATATAGCAAACCGTCAACTCAACCAATCGAAGCGCCATGTACAAATCGAATGTCGGCTTCGCCAATTAGAGCCATGTATATATCAGACTGCAAACTTTGCCAACAAATCAATTCGCATCACCGCTCCATCGCAATGGACACTGGAATAGACAATCGCAAGCTTCATCACCGATGTTCTGCCAATCGATGGACGCAACCTAGCTTTGCAGTCAAAAGTATCTCTTGGGCATGCTTTTATTTTATTTGCTATTACTTTGAATATTTTAACATTTTGTTCATGTATCTTTAGGCATGATTATGGTTTTAACCAACCACTCCCGAGCAAAGATAACTTTACACTTCAGTGTGAATCTCTCCCAACAAGCAGAGACACACTCTACCAATCAAGCTCTCCTGACAAGCGGAGACATTTCTCAGCGCAAAGCTCTCCCAACAATCGGAGACAATTTTCAAATGCTAAGATAGTTGCGGAATGGTACACAACCCGGCTAACAAATCGAGTCAGGATCAAGTATCCCATCATCCCAATCCCAAATAACGGCTCGCCGACAACCATGTATCATCATTCCTGCATCATTTACATCGCATCTTAATATATGTTGCATTACAATATATTGGTATGTGTGTATTTCATTCGTTTTGCATGAACAAACATCGCAATATGGAACATTTCCTTAGTAGCAGACCTAACTACAATGCTATGGGGACATCCAACCCAGTAGCGGGCTTAAAATCCCAGTTCAAGATGATCAGCGAGCTCAAAACTTCGAATCATTCAAATCAGGCCGCAAAATTCAAGCTATCATGAGTGACCAATCTTCCATCTCGCCTTATCGTCGCAATACGATACTAAGACAATTCATGCGAGTGCCACTTCTCCAAAGTCCCTACTCCAGAACTACATGAGGCCTGATCCTCGTTAAGCCTGAGGTATGTAAGCAATTCAAAGCCAGAATTTGGCCCAACATTCCCAAATCCTTCTAGATTCTTCCTAAACTCAATCTTGCAATTCACCAGCTCCATTTCCTGCAATACTTGCCTAGAAGTCGGGACAAAATTGGTTTTGGTTCAATTTCTTTGTTCCAAAACTCTTTCATTGTCTCCGGTCAAAGAGGGGCAGCTGTTAACGGTCAATTTTGACCCTCCCCTTTTAAATTAATTAATTTATATTTAATAATTTAAAATAAATATTTTAAAAGTATTTTCCAATAAGGATTATCTATTTTTTCACAAATTAACCAAGCATTATCTTTTAAGTTAATCACATAGCATTGACATTGTGTAATTACAAATATATTTACTATTTTAGGATTATTAAAATAATTTCTATATGTAGGTTCTATAACTAATTTAATAAATTACTCTTTAATTTCTAGGTAATTAGATTACTATGTGAAAATTTGAAAATTAGCAATACAATTTAGGAAAAGGAAGTATTTTATAAATAATTAATTGCAATAATTAGTAGTATTTAATAATTATAATTTTACTATATTTTATTGAAAATAATTAAGTTTATTTAAATTAATTTCAAAAGGGTAAATGGGTAAAGGGTTATAATTGCAATTCCTTAATTAAACATAGAGTGACTATTCTTTAAATAACTTTCAGCCCAATTATCAAGCCCAGAGCCAAATGTGACCCAGACCCGATTCCCTTCTCTCCACCTTGGCAATCTCCGTCACCTCTTATGGATCAATGAGATCACGCCACATCACCCGTATCTCCACTCACAAAGAAAACACAAATGAATCTCAACCAATGGTCTATCCTATCAACGGTTTGCATTTAATCCTCATTTTTCTATTTTTTCTTTAGTCTTATAAGAGTCAATCTCTGTCGTCCAAACCCAGAGATCCGACGGCCCTCATATTCCCTAATTTAAAATGTTATAATCCTAAAATATTAGGACCGTTGATCTAAAAGATCAACGGCCCAGATCTTATTCCCTTATCTTAAACCCAAAGATGATCGCCCCTATCTCCCAAACCCTAATCACTCTAACACGAACCCAGCCGCCTCAATTTCCCTTTTCTCTCCCTTTTCTCTCAAACTTATAGGCTCAAATCAATAAAAAACCTTGCAAAAGTTTATGCAAGGTCATGAATCCATCAGGAAATCATCCATCCTGTCTCCTTTTTCCGCTATTCTCGCTAAACCTTTCCCCTTTCACTGATAAGATTTGAAATCCCCAAAGCTTAAATCTAGACTCAAAGACGAAAGTTCAAATCATCTGGTTTGTGTTATGTTCTTTCAAATCGAAGCATGCATGAGCATATATCATAATCTAATCATGGTTATTCGAGGTCCATAGGTCAAACGCAATGACCTCTAGACGTTAAAGCTTTATCCGATGGTCCTTACCTTCAACGGTCAATCTCTCCCCTCTCAAGTAAAACCCTCACTGATTTTCACCTCTGTCCCTTGGATTTCCACTCGATTTTGCTTGCATCAACTGGTAATCCTCACTATCCACCACCAAGTATGAATCTGTTGAAAACCCTATGCTTCAATAGCCACTATAATAGGAGCCTTTAATGCTCTTACCTAACACGACCAACCACCTAACACTAAAGAGAAACACACACATACACAAATACAGACGCTATTAATCATCTAAGAAATTTAGAATTCAAAGCCTACATTTTCTTACTGTTCTTTTCTTTTTGTTTGCTGAGTATTGTCCCTGGTTCAAACTTGAGGTTTCTGGGGTCTTAAGTAATTGAGAAAGAGCCTTCGTTTGGTCTGCTGCTCTCAAAAAGATCGGCATATTTCTCATCCTTCTCTTTTGTTCATCTCCCTTGAATGCTACAAATATGTTAGTTGTGTTCTGAGTATTACAGTTGTTTTATGGTGTTCAATATGCTAATGTTCGTGTTCTATTAGTCAAATATCCATTTGTGATTATTTGTCCTGCTTTTGAGTCTTTAATCGATGATTGATCAAACCATTAATTGATTCCTGCTGATCTTTTGTTCTCGAGTTTCCAACAGTCTACATGTTTGAATTATTATGTGTTCATGTTCACACGAACTTTAGAGCTTTTCATTGATCTGCAATGACCTTTATCCTTATTTGTAGAATCTCTGTATTTTGTAAGTCTTGAAGTTAAGTTTATATCCTTTATCCTTTAACCTTAAGCATAAACTCTAAGTGTTATATGCTCTCTTCTCTACTTATGTTTGTTAAACTATTTCTGAGTTGCCACTATGGTCTTTTATTTTCTCTAGTTTTTGTTGCTTTTGTTGACCTACTCTTGTTTGAATTAAACTTTCTTCTCTTCTCCCAGTAGTCCTATTGTAAAAATTTGTTAAAACTAAGTGATCTTTCCTCATAACACAATCATGATCCTATTTTCCTTTGTTATAAGGACTGATAACTTGTTAGGCTAAACTTGATTATTTACTTGATTAGTTAACACCTTCAGCTGCATGCTCAATCTAAAACTTACTTGGTATCATACCTCCCATCTTTAATCCTTTGGGGTTATCATTGATCTTTGAAAATTGACATGAATTTTATCTTTTAAGATTGTCTTCCCTAAAAAAAGACCTAGTTGCTCTGCTATGACCAAGTGATAAATTGTGAAAACAGAAGCATGAACATTTTCATATTCAGATACTAACCTAGACTTGGGTTTGAGTTAAACCTGTTCTAATGCAATATCTTTCCTTTATCTGTAACTCTTTCTCCTCATGACATGCTTAATCTAATTCTATAAATGTGTAAAGTCTCCATGTCTACACAAAATCATTACTGCATTTGAGGTGTTCAAGTAGCCAACTAAATACTACTCGTTCTTGTTTAATTCCTGATTTCATACCTTGTCCAAAACCACTCCAGTCCTTTCTCTACTATTTTAAAACCAAATCCGACCCCCTAAAATATTTTAAGGACCTTTGCTGATGTTATATGAACATGATGATTTGCTTGAAGCTAACACTATTAGGAGTATGACCCTGTTAAAGTCCTAAGGGACTCCATGTTCAAATCTGTGAATTTGTAGACGTATTGAAGGATTTGATCATGTCTTAGACATCTTTGATAACCTCTGTAAATGATTAGTCATGACTGTGTTGCCTGAATTCTCATTGTTGATTTTTCTAAGTGTTAAAATAGTAGCATCTACCTAGGTATGTGCTAAAAGCAAACCAACCAGTTCACACTAGGTTTTGCCTGAAACAAGAACCTTTGTATCTGTTGAGTTATTTCTATATAGCTTTGACTTTCCTTGGAATATTGTTCTGCTCTAATATTCAGACCTTTGTAGTATGCTTATGATGCTTCTGCTCCTTACCTGTATGTGTTTTAAGATCAGATCTTTAGCTTCATGCGATATATTTTGTTTGGTATCCAATATAGACTATATGTTCTTATGATATGAGGGAAAGTATATTTTTGTGGTAAATAATGCTATAGCATTTAGTTTACATTGAAAGGGCCTCATTGGCATTTAAACCTGTAAGGAAAATATGTTGTTAGTGATTAAGGGTATTTGGGAGTGGAGTTTGACTCTAGGTTGGGCTGCCCTCCCCGGCACAAGCATTGCCCTGGGCCTTGAGTCCCTTGGGAACTTTGAAGTGTCGGGGGATTCAAAGGGAGCATCGATCTTGAGTAGAACTTCTTTCTTAGCCCTTAATTCATTGACACATTTAGTTCTTTGGGGGTTTAATGTTTAATGACAACAAAATGTTTTCAATGTGAATTATTTGCCGAGTAAAACCACCACATTAATATAATTTCCCACAGCTTGTTTATTTTCTTGTTCCAACTGTTTGTCTATATACAGTTCATATATTTTTTGAATATGTTGAGAATGTGGGATATACTTCTAATGACCTTCTTTCTTTTTGGGCATGTACACATTTGGGCCTGTTGAGTTCCTATGGAACTCAGGCCCAAACCAGCTTTGCTGCATTTTTTGAAGAGTCCAGTCAACTATAGTCATGCTTTTCAATTGCTGGGCCTATCTTATTGAGGCCCAACCATCAGAGTCCATTCCTGTCTCCTTTACTTCTTTCGTTACTGTTCATTATTTCTATAGCCTATTTTACTGCCTCTTTATCATCGCTTACTTCCTTTGATGTTTTATCATATTTCATTACTATGTATTTAACACTCATATATTAGATTATGTACTTACCTTCATGCTCTTTTATTACATGAAACATAGGCAAACTTTAACTAATATAGGACTTAAAGGGAATTAGTTAGTAATTAATCTTTGACCCGCAAGTTAGTAATTAATGATTTCTGAAATTCAGGCTCCAACCAAAAACAACAACCCGTTTTCAAAGGAAATTAGAAAAAGGATCGCCGGTCTTTGCTTATAGGGAATGAAACTAGATTTTTTTCATGAAAACAGTAATGAACGGTCGCCCAAATGAATTTTCAAAGATTCAACTTCTTCAGAATTTTTAAAACCAAGGTACATTTAGAATCACTTTTTTTAAGAACATCATTTAAAATTATACAAGCCTCTATTCTTTAAATTAATTACTTTCATAATTACAAGCCTTAAAATATGGATTATTTTCATAACTCTCTTAACCTTCAATAACTCTTTTATAATTTCACATCCCTCTTAAGTCTTACATATACACACCCTTTAATATATAGTAAGGCATGCCTTAGTAGTAATAAAGCATAGTATAAATAACTGATTCCTTAAGATTAGTCTCAGTCCTATGGAGCTACCTCAGGTAGATTTTAAAGGGTGCCTAACACCTTCCCCTTAGAAGAACAAAAACCCTTACCCATAATCTCACCGGTTTGCAGACTTGTAAGGAATATAATTTAGTAATTAAATATGTTCCCCGGTATACCTTTAAATATTAGGTGTCGACTCTCTTTCATCAACAATAGAGAAACCACAAGCTGAATCATGTCTTGACTAGTGCAATATAGGGTGCAACGGCCATTACGACCGGTTGGTGGTTTTGGGTCGTGACAAGTTGGTATCAGAACCCTAGGTTTATAGGTTCTACGGGTCATGAGCAAGTTTAGTGGGGCTAACGCTATAGCTAGAGCAGCACCTTTGGAGCAACCAATTGCTCCGGTGGAGGAGCAGGTCCCGAATATTGTTGAGCCGGTGGGACCAGCTCAAACATTGGTAGTACTTGTTGCTATGCTTGGTTTTCAGGAGACTTTGGCCCAGATCTTGAGTGTGTACACGAGCTTGGCTTAGGCGGGCATGATACCAGTTTCACCAACTACCTCTTACCCTGGGGGAGGAGCCCAGACTCCCACCGCTCATACACCGGAGCAGCTAGCTCAAGGTTATCAGATACCAGGGGTTTTACCAATTCAGTCAGTTGTTGCTGCTCGGGCTGAGGTTGGACCATATTTGACTGATGATGAACATAAGAGGTTAAGAGCGATTTCAGAGGCTTCGTCCTCCCCAGTTCAGTGGAGGAGAGTCATATGATGCTCATGGTTTTCTTGATCAGTGTCTTCAGATTCTTCGCACATCGGGTCTTGTACACTCCAATGGAGTCGACTTCACTACTTTCTAGTTGATAGGGCCAACCTACAAGTGGTGCAGATCTATAAGTCAGGTAGACCAGCTGTCGCAGCACCACTTGCATGGCATTAGTTCTTAGTTCTCTTCTGAGAGAAGTTTGTCCTATTGACTTACAGAGAGGAGTTGTGTAGGGAGTTTGAGCATCTATACTAAGAGGGCATGACTATGACTCGGTACGAGATGAGATTCATGGAGTTGGCACATCATGTAGTATTTTTGGTCCCCACCGAGAGGGAGAGTATTAGGAGGTTCATTGATGGCCTCAACTATGGTATTCGATATGGTATGGCCCGAGAGTTCAAGATGGATGCTATATTTGACTAGATGGTCGAGATTTCTAGACGCTTGGAGCATGTTCTCAGGCTTGAGAGAGAGGAACATAGGGCCAAGAGGCCTAGTGGTTTGGGTGGTTTTGGTGGTGCCTCATCTGGAGGCCATTCACATTACAACAAATGTCTTCCTTTTAGGCCCGCTCAAATAGCTCATCAAATTCCTGTGGTTCATCAGTTTGCCACAGTTCATATAATGCTCCCCCAGTTAATTATCAATCAGTGTGCTGTCGGCACAGAGTTCTTAGCGTGCTTTGTCTGCTCAAGGTTCCACAGGCAGTTATTCAGGTTATCACGGTCAGTCACAGGGTCAGCAGCCTCGCTAGAGGAGGGGTTATTTCGAGATTAGACCAGACTGTAATCTTGATTTCTGGAAAGAATGCTTTATCAGCAGACTACCTCCTCTTTTCGCAGAAAAGGTCAGAACCAAAATCCAAGATCGATGTGATGGTAAAATTCCTTACAATCAAATGAAATATGTAGACATTATCGGCATCATTAATGTAATAAGGTTAGAACTCTGCACAGACATGAAATTGAAACACCAGCTCAAAAAAGAGTGATCTTCATCTAGAAGAGAGTTAGGCACCATTTGCCAAGACTTCGAATTTACCTCTATTTCTGCCCCTTCTACCCATTCTTCCAAAAGGCACAAAAAGTCAAAATCCTATATGAAAACTCATCATAGCAAATCTCATTAAAATTTTGAAAAAACCCCCAAAATAAGATCTAAATTTTGCAGACCTTTTAAGAATTCTAACACTGATATTTGTTGGAACTGTGAAAAAGCCGGTCTCCGAGCCAGTGAATAAAATCAGGCAAGAAGAAAAAGAAAATCAATCTTCTTGAAATCAGTGATGAAATAAAGAAAGAGCTTTACTCTATTCTTAAAGAAGCTTATTCAGATCCCTCATCTCATCATTCCTCAGATGAATATAGTGACGAGGAAAATATCAGCATCGCCTATAATTCAGATTCTAGTCAATCAAGTGGTGAATGCAATTGCATTGAAGCCATCTGCACTTGCGATAACTCATCCAAAGTCAGAGTTTTAACTAACGACTCAAAAGAAGCTCTCTTCGATGTCATCCAACACATCGATGATGAAGAATCTAGAAAATGTTATCTTCTAGAACTTAAAAAATTTTATCCTTAATCATCAAGAAGATAAACCCAAAACTAAGGTCATCATTGGACCTTTTAGCATGAAAAAAATTATATCTCGTTTTGATAAACCTTCCAAACCTTCAATCTCCGATATAAGACATGAAGTTGCAGAACTCAGATGAGAAATCAGATGCATAAAGTCTAGACTTGGAAAGGTCGAACTTGATGCTCTTATAGATCAATTCCTCAGGCGTGCTAATTCCTATGATCATAAGTCAGACGATGAACTTTCTCTAAAGGAAGAAGTCCTACCCAATAATGATCATTTAACTGAATCAACTGCTATTAAACCAACTGCTATTGGCTTCGGCTTCACTGGTAATAAGACCTCAACTTCTGAAACTCCCGATCACTCTTATCACTTTTATTAGGCTTCAGAGTCATCATATCCCCATATAGATAGTAGTAAATAAAAGTTTCGTGATTAACAAAATCGCTTTACTTGACAGTGGAGCTGATCGTAATTGCATATTTAAAGGTATTGTTCCAATTCATCACTTAGAGAAAAGTACCTCCAGGCTTTACTCCGCTACGGGAGAACAATTACTCATTAATTATAAACTGTCTAAAACTCATATTTGCAACAATGGTATTCGCCTGGAAAATGATTTTTTTATTACTGAAGATATCAACGAAGATATTATCTTAGGAATTACTTTTATCACCTAGATAAAACCCTTTGTCACTGATCTAAATGGTATAACTACCACCATCCTAGGAAAAGATCTACATTTTCCTTTTATAAAAACTCTTTCACAAGATGAAAGCAATTTTATTAGAAAAAATACTATTTTTAGAATCAACCAACTTTCTCAGCATATCACCTTTTTAAAAGATTAAATTAAGGTCAAGAGAATCGAGCATATTTTAAAAACCCCGGTATGGTTACTACAATAGCCGATCTTTAAAAACGTTTTAAGAAAGAAATATGCTCTGATTTTTCTAATGCTTTTTGGGAAAGAAAAAAGCATGTGATTGAACTTTCATACATAGAAGAATTCAATAAACAGGTCATTTCTACTAAAGCAAGACTTATCCAAATAAATCATGAAATGATGGAAATTTGCAAAAATGAGATTTCAGATCTTTTAAAAAATAAAATTATTCGTCCTTTTAAATCTCCCTGGAGTAGCTCTGCATTTTATGTTAATAACAATGCAGAAAAGGAAAGAGGAGCACCACGACTAGCTATCAACTATAAACCTTCAAACGCTGTTTTAAAATGGATTAGGTACCCAATTTCTAACAAAAGAGATCTCTTAAAAAGAACCTATAAAGCTAATATCTATAGCAAATTTGATATAAAATATAGTTTTTGGCAAATTCAAGTAGCCGAAAAAGACAGATATAAAACGGCCTTTAATGTACCCTTCGGACAATACGAATGGCTTAAGAATGCCCCTTCTGAGTTTCAAAATGTCATGAACTC
Organism: Nicotiana tomentosiformis; assembly: GCF_000390325.3. Lineage (NCBI taxonomy): Eukaryota > Viridiplantae > Streptophyta > Magnoliopsida > Solanales > Solanaceae > Nicotiana > Nicotiana tomentosiformis. The sequence continues at coordinate 141,240,434 of NC_090812.1, forward strand.
TATTTTTAACTATTTTAGTCATATGTCTATTGTTTATATAGATTATGTTCTTATCTTTTCCGAAGATATCGATTCATATTTCAAACATCTTAATACCTTTTTTAAAGTTGTAAAATTTAATGGTTTAGTTGTTAGCACTAAAAAGATAAAACTCTTTCAGACGTCTATCAGATTTTTAGGCCATGACCTGTATCAAGGTTCTTATAAACCCATTTGTAGAGCCATAGAGTTCTCTTCCAAATTTCTCAATGAAATTACAAATAAAACCCAGCTTCAAAGATTTCTAGGAAGTCTCAACTATGTAACTGACTTTATTCCTAACATCAGGCAGGTTTGTGAGCCTTTGTACAAAAGACTTAGGAAGAATCCTATCCCGTGGAGTTCTGAGCAAACACAGGCAATAATCCGAATCAAAAGAACAGTTCAAAACCTTTCATGTCTAGGTATTCCCACCCAGAAGCCTTTATGATCGTAGAAATTGACGCTTCAGATATCGGATATGGAAGAATCCTTAAACAAAGAATGACCCCTGAGTCCCCTGAACAACTTGTTCATTTTACTTCAGGAATCTAGAATTCCGCTCATAAAAATTATTCTACTGTTAAAAAGAAAGTCTTGTCTATAGTGCTATGTATCACTAAATTTCTAGATGATCTTATTAATAAAGAATTTTTAGTAAGAGTTGATTGCAAATCGGCCAAAGCAATTCTTCAAAAGGATGTTAAAAATCTTGTTTCAAAATAATTTTTTGATAGATGGCAAGCTCTACTATCTAGCTTTGATTTCAAAATTAATTTCATTAAAGGAGAGGAAAACTCTTTACCTGATTTTCTAACTAGAGAATTTCTACAGGGAACAAATGAGGCCCTTCAAACCTAACCCTTCCCTCAAGGGAAAAGAATCGAAAAATTCCCAAATGGCTAGGCCATTTGAACTTCTCCATTTTTCCCCTACCAAAACTATAGTCTCGCAAAGACCCCAAATTCTATTTCAAAATAGGTATACAACGCTTGTTGAATACCCTAAATTACCAGCTCTAGTACCATTCCCATCAGCCAATCAGATTAATCTTAAATCAGCAAAACTATCTGAAAAAGGAGCATCATCAAGTTCCTCAGTACAAAAAAAAAAAGTTACGCCATGACGGCTCCAGAAACCTTTGCTGAAGCAGTCAACCCATCATTGGCTCCAAAAAAGCTGCAAGATGGCACATCTCATTCTAAAGAAGAAACATTCGAGTTCATTACTTCTCAAGTACTGCCTTTAATGGAAATTGATAAAGAATATGAAGGTTTCAGGGTATAAGACCTTATCAAGTCATGTTACACAGATTTTAATTATGTAGATACAGAAAATCCATACAAAACAAGAAGATATTATGAGGTCATCCTCATAGAAACCGGTTCCATAGAAGTGGAACACACCATGAATGAAAAGGATCCAGAGTATATTAATTACTCCAAGTTTACTATAAAAAGGATTTTAACTCCATTTGAATGGTTTGTAGATCATTTGCACACCTTCATAGCACTGTCAATGACGCACAGACCTCAGACTTACAATTGGCATGATTACAAAGCTGTCTGGTTCAACATTTTATATCTCAGGTCAGGACATACTTCGTTCGTTAAATATTATCTCGAAGTCACCAAATCAATTATCCCAATATGGTTCTACGAGTGGTGGAATCTTTTCGAAGGTAACAAAAGAATATTACCACAACAATTTCTCAGCAGGTTCGAAGATTTTCATACAAAAAAAGAAATCTCAACCCTACCAGAGCATATTAAAATATGCAAATATTTTATTCAAAAAAGAATATCCTTTATTATCAGTTGAAATTTCTCAAAAATAGAATTCGAAAGAATCAGATTCTTGTCCAAAGAAATTAAAATTAGAGGCTGGACTCCCAAACAGCAAACCCCCAAGCCTCATAAGAGTGTTCTGCCGAACTCTACAAAGGCTTTGCCATCAAAAGCAGAGCTTAGAGAAAAACGCAGACAAGCTCTACAAAATCTTGATAAATATGAAGAACAACAGATTATGCAATTAATCGAAGATGTTGCTTCATCCGGAGAAAGTAGTAATGGAGACATGTGTAATCCTAAAGGATTGGCACTTGCCTACATGGACCCCAATTATAAATAAAACAAACGACCCTTGAGAAAAGACAGAAGTTCAAAGAACCAGAATTGTTATTTCCAAAGGAAATTCTACTATTCCTAAAAGGGATCTATTATTATCTATCATCATCAAAGACAAAAGCATCACCTACTTTATTAAAAGTAACCATCCCTCTTTCGTAATTGTAGGACACAACGCCTTTACTTTTGTCGGCAATATTTAAGCCGTCCACTTGTCATCATCCTAGAGACAACTAAAACCCCCTAGATCTATATAAGAGTTCACTTATCCATTGTAAGAGGTATCGAAAAATTACCCAATTTTATAAGATCTCTCTCCCTCTACTATCTTTATATTCTCTCTTCTATTCTTATGTTTTGCTTAATGAAGTTTTTCCAATAAACTTTCATTTTGTAAGTATACTTTCTTTCCTATATTTAAATACTACATTTAATTATATTTTACTGGTATGGTGAAATTCCTTACCATTAAATGACATATGGAGACATTATCAGCATCATTAATGTAGTAGGGTTAGAACTCTGCACACACATCAAATTGAAACACCAGCTCAAAAAAGAGAGATCTTCATCTAGAAGAGAGTTAGGCGCCATTTGCCAAGACTTCGGATTTATCTTTATTTCTACCCCTTCTATCCATTCTTCCAAAAGGGACAAAAAATCAAAATCCTATAGGAAAACTCATCATAACAATTCTCGTAAAAATTTCGAAAACACCCCCCAAAAGAAGATCTAAATTTCGAAGACCTTCTAAGAATTCTAACTCTGATGTTTGTTGGAACTGTGGAAAAGTCAGTCACAGAGCAAGTGAATGCAAATCAAGCAAGAAGAAAAAGAAAATCAACCTTCTTGAAATTAGCGATGACACAAAGAAAGGTCTGCAAAATTTAGATCTCCTCTGATTTTTCCTTTGTCATTGTCAGTGTGAATCTCCTCCGCGATTTTTGACGAAGAAAGGGGTCTAGCTGATGAAGGTCGCGCTGAGGACATTCTTCTAAGGGAAGAGGTTCGACTCATCGAATTTTCAAGAAATTTAAGATCGATTGAACCGTCAGGGAATTGGATTACCCTTTCTATTTGAGATCTCTCAGAATGGGAGCGGCATGATTGAGTATGGCTTCAAAGTGTTAAGACTTATAGTATTGGCTTTGCTATGTTATGGCACTTTGATTCCATAACTCAAATTGTTAAGACGTATAGTATTGTCTTTGCTATGTTATGGCACTTTGATTCCATAACTCAACCACTTAGCTCCCATTCCGAGAAATCTCAAAAAGAAAGGGTAATTCAATTCCCTGACGGTTCAATCGATCTTAAATTTCTTAAAAATTCGATGACTTGAACCTCTTCCCTTAGAAGAATGTCCTCAGTGCAATCTTCATCGGCTAGACCCCCTTCTTCGTCAAAAACCTCGGAGGAGATTCACACTGACAATGACAAAGGAAAAATTAGAGCAGATCTAAATTTCGCACACCTTTCTTTGTGTAAACACTGATTTCAAGAAGATTGATTTTCTTTTTCTTCTTGCCTGATTTGCATTCATTGGCTCGGTGACCGGCTTTTCCACAGTTCCAACAAACATCAGTGTTAGAATTCTTTGAAGGTCTACGAAATTTAGATCTTCTTTTGGGTGGTTTTTTGAATTTTTTACTAGATTTGCTATGATGCGTTTCCCTATAGGATTTTAATTTTTTGTCCCTTTTGGAAGAATGGGTAGAAGGGGCAGAAATAGAGGTAAATCTGAAGTCTTGGCAAAAGGTGCCTAACTCTCTTCTAGATGAAGATCGCTATTTTTTGAGCTGGTGTATCATTTTGATGTCTGTGCAGAGTTCTAACCCTACTACATTAATGATGCTGATAATGTCTCCATATGTCATTTGATAGTAAGAAATTTTACCATCACATCGATCTTAGATTTTGGTTCTGACCTTTTCTGCGAAAAGAGGAGGTAGTCCGTTGATGAAGAGTTCTTTCCAGAAATCAAGATTACAGACTAGTCTAATCATGACTTTGCTAATGAATTGGTTTTTATACTAGATGAAGTCATCCAGGGTAGGACACGACAAATTATTCAGGATTTGCAAGCTTCTATCTTGAAAGAGTTTGGGTTCTCCAATGAAGTATTTTGCGATATGATAAAAGAGGTAGCGCAAGCATCCTCTCTGGATACCTGAGTGGTAGTTTTAGAGGTCCCTTCAGTCTTGATGACTGTTTCAATAGCTGTGGCATCATAGATGGTACTTTTAATATCATCAGTGAAATAATTATCCCACCATTGTCTTAACATACCAGTGAAACCGACTACTATCATGGAGGCTGCTTCTTTGTGAGAGGAACCTCTGATTTTGTAAGCAGTTATGGAAATGCCCATTTCATGGAGTTTATTATATATCTAATGTTTAGCTAGTCCATCGATATTCCATTTTGTGATGCTTCTCCCTTCATGAGAGGAGGTAGACAAGAAGGCATTTTTTTTATACTATAGGTCAGGAAAAGAAGGACGCTTGTGATAGTTTTTTCGGTTATGATACCGATCATTGGAGAGTTTTTGGAGAAGAATATCTTTTTCCTTGATGGTAGAAACTCTATGTTTTTGACACGTTTTTGTCAGAAATATTGAAGTTGGATAATTGCTCGTTGATTTTGTAAGCACATTGTCAGAGATCTCAAAAGTTTCTTTAAACTTGGGGAATTTATCTCGGGAGAATTCGGTCATTTTGAAAATTCGACTAGAATCAATATCTTGACTAGTGCTGGCTTTTGAATGAGTAGGTCTATGACTGAACAAAGATTTTTCTTTTGTTTCTTCTATCTGTCTAGGAACGATATGAAGAAGTTGGTTGGTATAGTTATTTTGTTCGATGACTCGATCGATGTCTGAACATGAAACTATAGCTTGAGGTTTTTCACGTTTTCTTTGTTAAAGGGGGAACCTGCAACAATAATATTGGAGACTAGAATGTTGATTCCTTCAATGGGAGGAATGACAGATTCAACAACTTTGTTTGTAGTGGTATACCACTTATTTATGAGGACTTGGAGGGAATCCTTTTGGCTTTCGAGTTTGCCGGATATTTCAAACCATTTAAAAAACTCGATTTCGCATCTAATTCTTTTCATCTCTGACATTCAACAATCTCTAAAATCTTCCCTTTGCTAAAGAGAGTAGGTGGCGACATACCAATTTCTATTGGTTTGGTTGTTAGGATTTGTCCAGAAATTTTTGAGAACCTCGGGATCGGAAGTAAATAAATCTCCTGACCTAATCATTTTGACGAATTGAATAGGATGTTTCCGTAACTGCTTACAAAATTATTTTGACCTAATCAGATATTTTTGAGAATCAATGGACTAGCTGAACATTAGATATATAACAAACTCCATGAAATGGGCGTTTCCATAACTGCTTACAAAATCAGAGGTTCCTCTCACAAAGAAGCAGCCTCCATGATAGTAGTCGGTTTCACTGGTATGTTAAAATATTGGTGGGATAATTATTTCACCGATGACATCAAAAGTACCATCTATGATGCCACAGCTATTGAAACAGTCGTCAAGACTGAAGGGACCTCTAAAACTACCACTCAGGTATCCAGAGAGGATGTTTGCGCTACCCTCTTTTATCATATCGCAAAACACTTCATTGGAGAACCCAAACTCTTTCAAGATAGAAGCTTGCAAATCCTGAATAATCTGTCGTGTCCTACCCTGGACGACTTCATTTGGTATAAAAACTAATTCATCAGCAAAGTCATGATTAGACCAGACTATAATCTTGATTTCTGGAAAGAACGCTTCGTCAGCGGACTACCTCCTCTTTTCGTAGAAAAGGTCAGAACCAAAATCCAAGATCGATGTGATGGTAAAATTCCTTACCATCAAATGACATATGGAGACATTATCAGCATCATTAATGTAGTAGGGTTAGAACTTTGCACAGACATCAAATTGAAACACCAACTCAAAAAAAGAGTTATCTTCATCTAGAAGAGAGTTAGGCACATTTTTTCAAGACTTCGGATTTACCTCTATTTTTGACCCTTCTACCCATTCTTTCAAAAGGGACAAAAAATTAAAATCCTATAGGAAAACTCATCATAGCAAATCTCGTAAATAAATAGAAAAAATACCCAAAAGAAGATCTAAATTTCCCAGACCTTTTAAGAATTCTAACACTGATGTTTGTTGGAACTGTGAAAAAGCTGGTCACCGAGCTTATGAATGCAAATCAGGCAAGAAAAAAAATTAATCTTCTAGAAATTAGCGATGACACAAAGAAAGAGCTTTACTCTATTATCGAAGAAGCTTATTCTGATCCGTCACTTCATCATTCCTCAGATGAATATAGTGACGAGGAAAATATCAATGTTGCCTATGATTCAGATTCTAATTAATCAGGTGGTGAATACAATTGCACTGAAGCCATCTGCACTTGCGATAACTCATCCAGAGTCAGAGTTTTAACTAATGAATCAAAAGAAGCTCTCTTCGATGTCATCTAAACACATCAATGATAAAGAATCTAGAAAATGTTATCTTCTAGAGCTCAAAAATCTTATCCTTAATTATCAAGAAAATAAACCCAAAACTAAGGTCATCATTGAACCTTTTAGCATGAAACAAATTATGTCTCGTTTTGATAAACCTTCCGAACCTTCAATCTACTATCTAAGACGACATAAAATTGCAGAAATCAGAGACATAAAGTCTAGACTTGGAAAGGTCGAACTTGATGCTCTTACAGATCAAGTCCTCAGGCGTGCTAATTCCTATGATCATAAGTGAGACGTCGAACTTTCTCTAAAGGAAGAAGTCCCCCCCAATAATGATAATTTAACTAAATCAACTGCTATTGAACCAACTGCTTTGACTTCGGCCTCACTGGTAAAAAGACCTCAACTTTCGAAACTCTTGGTATCACTGTTATCACTTCTATTAGGCCTCAAAGTCATCAGGCTTTACTCCACTACAGGAGAATAATTGCGCATTAATTATAAACTGTCTAAAGCTCATATTTGCAACAATGATATTTTTCTGACAAATAATTTTGTTATTACTGAATATATTAACGAAGATATCATCATAGGAATTTCTTTTATCACCCAGATAAAACTCTTTGGCTAAAAGAAGCATGAAAATATCAAAAATCTCTTAGAGTATATGGCGAGTTCTTTATATGTGACTTGCTTATCCAAAAAAAGAAAAGCATTTTATGCTAAAAAGTTGGAAAATATTTCAATAATTTGGTTGGAATTCAAATATGTTTAAGCAATAATTTGGGATAAAAATATTTAAGCAAGTCTCATCATGAACTTAGATCTTATTTTCACATAAATTATTTATAATAAAACTAATTAATAGTTGTTCAAGATAAAGACAAATCTCAATGGAAGTAATCAGTAGTTTAATCTCTGACTCCTTAAGTTATTGTTTACCATGAAAACTTGGAGAAGGAGATAAAAAAAGAAAAAATGATAAGAAAGAAAAAAATAGAATTAAAACAAAAAAAGAGCTCCGAGTACAAACACTACTAGAAATTCGGTAAAAACCGACCAAAAAAGCCGACCAACGTCGGTCGGTAATGAACAAAAACCGACCAAAATATGATAATTTACGTGTGGACGGTATTTTTATGGTCGGAAAGGAATACCAACCAAAGTTGATCGGAAATTACCGACCAACTTTGGTCGGTCAATTAAATTCAAAAAATAAATATTGCAAAAAAAACCGACCAAAGTTGGTCGGTATTTTAATTATGTAATAAAAAGATTCACCATCTGAGAATTGAACCGGGGTCTGTACTGTGGCAGGATACTATTCTACCACTAGACCATTGATACATTTTGTTTTAAGACTGTCTTTTATTTGATTTATACTCTTTAATTGTATTTTCACACGAAAATAACCGACCAAAGTTGGTCGGTTTTATTAAAAAGTAAAATTACCGATCAAAGTTGGTCGGTTTATTTAAATGACCCGCCGAATTAACCGACCAATTTTGGTCGGTTTTTTAATATAAATTTTTATTTATTTTAATTGAAAAACTGACCAAAGTTGGTCGGTTTCTTGAAACATAAATTTCGCGGGACTCAAAAATAGTTTCCCGCATTTTTGCGCCAAAGAAAACCGATCAAAGTTGGTCGGTTTCGAAAAAAAATATTTTGAAAAACCGACCAACTTTGGTCGATTTTTTGACCGACCAAAGTTAGTCGGTCGACCTTGATCGGTTTTTGCCGAATTTCTAGTAGTGAAACTAAATACGTGGTATTATATTAATGTGTGTCCATTGGGTCTCGACCGGAGGCATGCACCAATGCCAAAATTTGAGTATGGGTTCCATTTACTCTATATGGCTAAACCATTAAAAATTTATAAAGAAAATCTGTTTTTACTTGGCAAGAGGATGGGTGCATGTACCCTTATTTCCTAACATAGATACGCCTCTGTACTATAAGGTCATGCAAGTACTCATAATCTAAAATAATATAAGTCATTTAAGGAACCTCTATGATGCTATGAATCGAATGATAAAAATACGAGACTAGCTTGCACTATATAAAAATAATAAAATATAACCACTTGAATCCCACCATCTCAAAAATGGTCACCAAAAGTATGAAGCTGCAGAAATCCTAACCGTCTTGTACTTGATCGACTGCTAGACCTGACACATTAAATTAATGTGCTTGAGCTGGGATACATAAATATACGTAATAGCTAGCCACTCATGGCGAAACAAGAGTTATATAAATGATAAAATACAATAAAATAAATAGAAAGATAACTTCAAGTAATCAATTCAAGAATTTAAAGTACACAAAATCAAGTAAAGAATTAAATTGCAAGATAAAGGATTCAATTTTCATTTAGAGCTCTTTCATGAGTTCAATATTTTTGGTAGCGCCGTTCTCATTATTTGATGTCTTAATATTATCCGTACAAATAAAACTGAAATACAACGGGATATCATCCACGATGACTGCCGTACCACCCCCAAAGCAGGTAAATGTAGCAGTCAAGGATCCAAGAAGGTTGCCTACAACTCCTGCACAACTAGGCAAGACACCTTTTATTTCTTTTCTTAAAACAATTGTGGCATATTGTGTTTCTTTTTAAAAAAACTGTGTCCTTTAACCAAAAATTACTTTTCTATGAGTTGCTCTAGTGGTGAGCACCCTCCACTTCCAACTAAGAGGTTATGAGTTCGGGTCACCCCAAGAGCAAGGTGAAAAATTCTTGGAGGGAGGGAGTCGAGGGTCTATCGGAAACAGCCTCTCTACCCTAGGGTAGGGGTAAGGTATGCGTACACACTACCCTCCCCAGACCCCACTAATAAAATTATACTGAGTTTTATGCTTGTTTCTTTCTCTTGTTTGAGACAAGTCGTGAATCTAGAATATTGTAGTCTTTTACAGTGAAAGAAGTTGGGACGAAGTTGTCAATAATAGATTACCTAGAGAAATAGGTAAAAGAAATTTCCACCCAAGATTTAATAGTTGGTCCATTCTCAGCCTCGGTAAAGTCCATCTTGTTGCAATAGGAATGAACAAAAACAAATAAGTTTTGGCTAATGTGATAAAGATACCAATTAGTGTGCCAAAGACTTTACCCTTTTTATTTATGCCAAATAGCTCAGGAACAAATATGTACGGAATAGAAAGATTCCAACCTCCCAAGTAAAGAACTGTTACAAATAATGAAGAAACTAGTAGATTCAGATATGAAGCAATGTAAAATAAACCAAATTTGATACCTGAATATTCGGTTTGATACCCTGCTACTAATTCTTCTTCTGCTTCTGGTAAATCAAAAGGTAATCTTTCACACTCGGCTAGAGAAGAAATTAGAAAAACGATAAACCCGATGGGTTGACGCCACAAATTCCACCCCCAAAAACCATATTTTGACTGCGCTTCCACTATATCAACTGTACTTGAACTGTTAGATAATCATAGTCGATGATAACATCACTATGCCCATCGCTATTACAGAACCGTACGTGAGATTTTCACCTCATACGGCTCCTCAGAGGTCACAAATAAATCTAAGGACCCCTTCCTATTCTTTATCTTGATATGTTTGTCAGATAGAGTCAAAATCTATCCTAAGGTCCCAAATTAGACCAATGGAATTCTGTCTGCTATATTTAAAACTAATAAATACGGGCTTCTGAATTGATCTCATCTTTTAAGAATTTTCATTTTTCTTTGTTGATTAATAACCTTATCATTAAATAAAATGCGCTTTATAGCAATATCACATATACATTTCAACCTCGAATTTTCAATTACGAAAAAAATTATAGAGTCCATTAGTTCATGAATCATGACAAAAAATTTCTCTCTCGAAATAGAAATCAAAATGGAATTATAGGAAAAAAAGAATAAAAAAAAAAAAAAAGAAAAAAGTAAGAAAAAAAAGACATCCCCCCTTTTTGCTTTTGCAATTAGATTCTTTTCATTCTATTTCTATTTTATTTCATTCCTATTCTCATTTCTCAGAAAAAGGGCCTTTAACCAAAGTAAAAGATTATTTCGTTCTTGATAGTTATTTACTTACTCAGTGGATAGGAACATACTCTAGATCAGCAAAACCATTAACAACAAGTAGAATATTTCAAAATCCGATGTCACAAGTGCATGAGCATCTACTAAGGAGTACAATAATAATACAATATCTATCTGGAATGTAAAATAGACAGGATAAAATAAGTAAATATGATAGAGACTATGTGGGCTGCGACACGTAGCGTGGAATGCAGCTCACCATGAAATTCCCTCAACAGTTGCGCTAATACGCCAAGATGACCACCAAATGAACATGTCAGATCATGCATATTTAGTGCATAAGTGCAGCATGAGTACGTAAATCAATGCGTACCCAGTAAGTATCTAGCCTAACCCCGCAGAAGTAGTGACGAGGGGTTGACATCGACACTTACTAATGGTCCAATAAAATAATAGAATAATAATAATATATAAATAGATATGAAACACAACAGTAACCATAAGGTAAAAATATAACTCACATAATCCTCCAACATTTCTTTTGGCGATATAAATCTCTCAAATCTCATATGCTATCTCAACAGATTCGAAAATATCAAGTGCAAATCTCAAACGGATAAGGAATACCATATAAATGCTAAGTCTCAATCAAAGGGGGCATCTCATGAATATTCGGTCTCCTAGCCGTATCATGCACGATTATGCCGAGGTCGTACGACCCAATACAGAGTAGCGTGTACACTACCGAGAGTCGACCGGTGCGAACCAGAGATGCATCTCAATATACTGCCAAGGCGTTCATCCCGATCCACAGGAAAAGAAGAAACTTATCGAATTACAAGTCACGTGCTTACAACACAGGTACAGTAGCACAAAGTAAACATGGCTTTTATCGTTTATGAATTATCTCGCCAAACAACTCAAGGTGATAAAGCTCGGCCTAATATATTTCCAAATCAATTTCAATTATAAATTCAATTAATTAAGCTAGCAAATTGAGTTCAAATAATTCAAATAATATATGATAAAGTCCTAAGTCTATCTGGACATAAACATGCTTTTAGCTATGTATAGACTCTCGTCACCTCGTGCGTACGTAGCATCCATAACTAGTAGCACATAATAATTTAATACTTACGGGGTAATTTACCCCTCACAAGGGACTTACCTCGCTCCAAAATCCGATAACCGGCTGCAACGCCTCTCTAACACCTCAAATCGATGCCCATCGATCCAAAACTATCCAAACAACGTACAAACCAATCAAAAGATATTTCAATACTCATAACTTAACAATTTATAATAATTTTCAACTCCGCTCAAAAAGTAAACAAAGTCAACCCTCGGGCCTACATGTCCGGATTTCGAAATCTTTCGAAGATAAATATTACCCATAATACCACAAACTCAAATATATAATTTATTCCTAATTTCATGTCCAATTTGGTGATCAAAATTAAAAAAAAAATCTAGGTTTTCTTCCAAAATTTCCCAATTTCTACAAACCTCTATGTTTAAATTCATATATAATCCATGTATTTATCTTACAACAAGTGGGAATAACTTACCTCATGATATATGGCGAAAATGATCTTCAAAAATCACCCCAAATCGCTCCACATGTGCTCGAAGAACTTAAAAGTGAAGAAAATGAGCTCAAAATCGTGAAATTAGATGTTTAATACACCTGCCAGGCCTCCTCCTTCACGATCGTGGTCATAGGGCATGCGATCGTGGTTAACAAAAGTTTCAGCATCATTTCCTTCATCGCAATCACGGCCAAAATCTCGCGATCGCAATGTACAAATTGTGTTTTCTTCTTCACAGACACCCTTCAATATAATGGTCATAACTTTTTGTATAAAATTCAATAAAATGACAAACGGTTTGATTTTCTGAAAACTAGATTCAAAGGGCTATGATTTTTAATTTTGGATCATCTCCAAATTTCTTATAGATAACAAGATATAAGCTCCCAAAGTCAGACCACTAATAGTAGAAATTCCTTCTACGCGATCGCGACCTTCCTTCCTCGATCGCGATTCACAAGGCCTGGAACAGTACTTTGCTCTTTGTGATCGCGTCCAAATCTCTGCGATCGCAAAGAGCACCCCTGGCATCAGATATCAACAGTTCAAAAGGGCCTAAAAGTAGTCCAAAACTACCCCAAAACTCACTCAAGGTCCGAGGAACCCTGTCCAATCATTCTAACAAGTTTATATACCCTATGTAAATTTTTTCAAAGGCTCGGAATATGAATTACAACATCAAAACCAAGAATTAAAGATCAAACTCAATTTCTTAAACTCTCTTAACTTTCAAACCTTCAAGCTTCACCAAACGCGTACGAATCCCACTTAGATATTTCGGAATGACGCCAAATTTTATGTACAAGTCACAAATCATAATACGAACCTATTCGATGGCTCGGAATCCTAAACGGACATCGATAACACCAAAGTCCACTTCAAATCAAACTTAGAAAACTCTAAAACCTTCAAAATGTGAACTTTCCACAATAAGCATCGAAATGCTCCTGGACCATCCGATTCTTGACCCGAGCATACGCCCAAGTCTAAAATCATCATACGAACCTATTGGAACCTTCAAATCCCGATTCCGAGGTTATTTACTCAAAAGTTAAACCTTGGTCAACTCTTTCAACTTAAAGTTTCCGAATTGAGAATTTTCCTACTAAATCAACTCTGAAGTTCCCGAAATTCAAATCCGACTACACGTACAAGTCGCAATACATGAAGTGAAGCTACTCAAGGCCTCAAATAGTCGAACGACGCGCTAGAGCTCAAAATGACCGGTCGAGTCGTTACATTCTCCCCCACTTAAACATACGTTCATCTTCGAACGTGCCAAGAACCGTTTCGGAGTTGCCTAAAAGCACTGTTTAACACCTCGTGCACCTACCCGTGCCACCACAACCCATATGAGCATATTAGCGCAAGCCAGACTGAAGATCCTTCCTGCTACCTTAGCCCCCAAGCCTTAGAACCAAATTCCAACATCTGGAATTATCTGCCGGGTTTGATTCTAACATACGAACATCGTATCAATCTCAACACATTGTACCAAAACATGATCATGCACCCATGCTGAAATCACACAATGCACCACATAATTGGTATACCCATAATAACATCCTCCAACCGTAGAATCTGCAAATTCATGAACCAAATGCCCGTAGTATACCTCATAACACATATAAGCCCGGTCTCAACCCTCACAATACTGCAACACTGAAAGAGATGTGTAGGAACTCATAACCACCCATCAAATCAGTAGCTCATGGTGTCTCTCCGCTTGACAAGAACCATTGCCTCACTCTAAGCTGATTAGTGATATTTTCTCTCAAATAGACATTATAATAATTCGATTGCACTGATTTCAGGTTCAACAACCTTGTCTCACCCAATACAAGTTGCTCGACCAACAAGCCACATCCAAAAACCACCTAAAATCTCATACAATGACATTAATGCGTCAACAAGCCACAACTTGAATATGGCCAATTAAGGAAAATGAACTCGGGTAAAGAACTATCTAACTCGCGAAACGAATAAAATTTCCAAACAGATGCTATGAACCTACCTTAGAGAATGAGAAACAAGGCACACTAAAAAGTATAAGGAACCGTACTCAACATCTCACTATTGCGGCATGCAACCCGATCCACACATGACACCATTGTGGCATGGAACCCGATCCAAACATGATACCGTTATGGCATGCAACCCGATCCAAACATGACATTGTTGCGGTGTGCAACCCAATCCAACATGACACTGTTGCGGCATGCAACACAATCCAAACAACATTCTCGTGGCGGCGTGCCATCCGATCCACATATAATAATCAATAAGGAAATACCCATCAAGCCATAATGCTCATACCTATGAAATACCCGAATATCGACCACAAGCACGCGAAATGCATAAATACAACCATGGGGAGACGGATAGCGCCATGCGCTACAAAAATTCAAGCACGACTAAGGTGCAATAAATGACATGCATCTAGAGAGCCATCTTGCTCATATAACACCACAAGATACATGGGATCACAACACATGTGCGAATAATCAAGCCATCTCATAACCCACATGGCATAATAGAGTATTACATAGAATAGCTGACGACAGCAATAACACCCAACACCCGAAGACTCCTCCATAAGCAATGCTATGCTGAATGAACACATCCGACCTGATGTAGAGCATACATTTATATTGGATCTACTAACGGACCTCAAGCTGATTCCGATCATCCCATATTGGGACAATAACCTTTCAAAGATCCACAATGACCCTATGCATGATACATACGAGCAATCATCAAATCTGGAACAAACTCCCACAATCCACAACCAAAGGAATAGAGCGCCTCTCAATCATAACCTCTCCCATTGGCGACTTTACAAAAATCTTCATACTTGATTTCAATCTCTAATAATTGAATGACTAACACGTCACACTTATATGATCTTCACGTGGGATATACTCCCACAACCTTCCGCACCATGTAGTAAAATCTGAATATTAATGGCCATCGACCATGCTATTTCTATAGTGTTAGTCAAGCATCCATATTTCAATACCCAACACTTCTTCCACAAAACAGACCATCCTTAGGCTTCCCAAAAATAGTGCCAGCATACTCTGAACATCTGAAATCCTCCCCCGCTCCTCCGAGCTCGTGATATTCTTATCAAAACCGAACCGCAACCTTCATCCTCAACTTCCAATTTCCATACCGCTCACTGCACATATCATGCCACTACGTGAGAGTCCAAGAATTTCATCATAAACCCTCAACCACCAGTAGAATAAACACTTCATCAGCTAGAACCCCTTTCACTCCACTTATTTCAAAAGAACAATTGCAACACACAACCGAATTGTCATAACCGTAGAAAATGCAAACCTCAAGTCATGGTCTAAACTGCAATAACTCTTCTGGAATTCATTTACACATAACAAGGCCATCTGAATCAAATACCTCCAAATTAATCGAATTGCGGTGGTTGTCATGCCCTCACGTACAACCACTGAATCACATGTATAGCCTTAATACATAGAAGGAACTGATCATTTCCACAACTATGTTAATTCAAACCATTACTAACTAACTCAACTTCTTCCAATTTACTCTTGACTTGCCTTCGAAATAATAGTTCTAATCAAACACATAACAGACCTCAAATAACACTCATCCCGAGTGACCCAAATCATGAGACCACATCGTCTCAATACCCATCAGCCATCTCATACTTTCCTAATGCACTCAATAGTATCTTCAACTGATACACCCATTCTGAAAGACCTCCTACGAATCCAAAGTTGTTTCCTCCATCTCTCTAACATCGCGCCGCAGACCCGGTGACATTCATAGAAATACTCCAAGTCTCTTTCACACTTCGCTGCAAAACTAATTCCTTAGCCACACGACGAACTCAAAAATCCTTAGGCACCGCACTTTACTTCTTGAACCCACTAGAACCATTGTTGAGAGTCACCCACTCTAACCTGGTCCCGAGTATATAACCAAACACTGGTGCTCCATTAGCATATGAACACTTCCAAAGAAGCAACCAGATGAATTCTTTTCCTTGTACATCACATCCACAAGAAGCATAAACTCTGAATCATCCCAAAATATGCACATGAATCGATAAGGCAAAATGTAGCACACATTCATCAAGTTCTTTGCATGAATTACCCTTGATGTTTTCATTCCTTATTCATAACTAATCTACCAATGTACTGACAATCTGATACCGGCAATGGCACACAACCACGTGACCCAATCGTAGACGGTGGGCTCCCTTACTTAGATTTAAGCTACGATCACTTAAATTCATAACCCACAATGACTTCTCCTTCTCAGTCACCATGATCTTGCACCGTTAACCCGCCAATTTTCTCAAAATCTTTTGTTAAACTTTTCATAAAACATTCTGAATTATCATCCACAAACGCACCTTCGACCTCCTAACAGTCGTACCATCGTCTTCAAGCCATCCAAGCTCACATCGTAGTACATGCCTCCCGCTGGGTAGAAAGTAGAACTCTTCGTAGACACTTCATCAAAAATCACGCAACAACTAACCTGCCCAAATGAGATAGCCCAATTGTGTAATTCCATATGGACATCTTCCAATGACATTGCCCTAGTTACAACCACCACAAAATCGGTA